>NW_007246811.1:802252-822914 GCF_000164805.1 Carlito syrichta | reverse complement strand
CGGGCTGCCGGACCTGCTGCGCTTTCTTTTCTTCGGGATGCACGGCTTTCTGGATGAGATCTTCTTCACCTTCTTCTTCAACGTGCTGGGGCAGGGGGCCGGGGCCACCAGCGGCCACACGTCGATCTGGTCCTTCTTTATGTACGGAAGCTGCAGTTTCGTGGTGGAAAAGCTCTACTTCCACCTGCACCACAGCCGTGGTTGGGGCACCTGGAAGCGGGTGCCCATCTACGTGCTCTTCATCTACGCGTGGGAGTTGTCCTGGGGTCTGGGACTCCGCATGTGCGGGGCTTGCTCCTGGGACTATTCTCACTACCCGCTCAACTTCATGGGTCTCATCACCCTGATGTATTTACCTGGCTGGATATTCCTCAGTGTGTACCAGGACCTGCTTTCCAACGTGTTGTGGCGGGTGCAGTACGTGCCAACTAACTAAAACCAAAAAAGAAAAAGAAGAAAGGAAAAAGAAAGGAAGGAAGAGAAAGAGAAAATGTCACCGGATTCCCACAAATGAATGCGATTTATTTTTACACATTTAAAATGGAGTGGTTTGTTGTTGTTTTTTTTTTTTTAGTCTTTTAATTTTTATACACTTTACTAAACTCTTCCAAAATGTTTTAGTCTTTCTGACTATTTGGAACCTATGGATAATACAATACTTTAAAATATCACTCGAAACATAAAGTACTTAACTCGTCAATATTTTAAAACCTTGACAAGCCCAAACAGCAAAACCATTATACCTTAACATCAGAAAGCTGTAGTATTTACTTATATGAGTATACATAAGTGATAGCTACTAATTTTGGGGGGGGGGGGGTAAGGAACTTCCTTAAATCACAGACCAGTGATTTTTACAGTATATGGCAAGATTTTCTGATTTAGTAATTTGTTTACTTTCTTTTTAAACAATTTCATTTTAGTTTCTTGCCATATTTACCAATCACTGCTGAAACTCAATGTCTTGTACTCCTGAAACTACAGGTAATAGCTCTTAAAGTGCCTCTGTCTAGCACACAGGTGAAAGGAAGCCGATGAATGTGAAAGTGCATCCTATGAATAGATTTTTAAATGAGAAATCTTTTCTAGCAACTCAGACAAGTGACACTGTGTTAAGATATTTGATCTCCAGCCTGGAAATGACTACTTTCCAATGTGGGTTAGCCTTAAACACCAGGTGTGTTCACGTTGATCAGATACTGTGTTACCTATGGCTGTAAATTTTTGTTACTGTGCAATAATGTAAAATGTTTACCCTACATGTCCAAGGGCCAAGTGAAACTATATCACCTTCCATAGTGTTCTAACCCTAAGGACCCTTTTCTATATGGAACTTCAAGCATAGAAACAGTACCTTCAAATAAAATGAACCTAAGTGTTCACTCCAATTACATTAGGCCTAATTGTTTTCTGTGAGTACAGATACATTTTCATTTTTCTCTCATGGCTCACTTAAAAACTTTCCTCTTTTTCCTTCTGGGCCCAAAGTTCTTGGACCAGACCTTATGTGGTAATGCACATTATAAATCAGTGGTAGCTTTGTGGTAACTTATTATTAATGTCTGGAAGCTCTAAAATTAAACGAGATGATGTAAGTCATTTTAAGAAATCATAGGTAATTAATTAATAATGTACTTTGGGGTTGTTTGCTTTATATTTATAAAAGATAGTAAGAATTGAGTAAGGTTCAGTCTAGGATAACTAATACCTTCTCAGTTTTTATTACAAAGATAATTAGGGAAACTTACAGTGTGTACAAATAGGTAGTTTTCTATTGAAATCATCAGCTTGCCCTGCTTTAAGAAAGGAGCCTTTTTGTTTTTAAGCAATATTTGCTATGGGGATAGAAAATACATATTTAAATTTGTTAGACATAGGTCTAAGAGCGTTATTTTAGTCCACTGTATGAGGTTGTGAGCTAAATTATAGGTAATGCTGTATAATCAACCCCACCTGTGAAACAGATCATGCCAAGCATTATTTGAGCCTATCAAAGCTGAGTAGTAACTGTAATGTGGTATCCCCAAATCCGAGAGGGCTTGCACATATAATGCTTACCTCTTCTATAGAAGTAACCAACAGGGAAACACATTGCTTTATTAGAACTTACAGGAGCCACCGGATGGCTAATTGTCAGTGAAAAATCCTCACCTCAGGCGGTTTTATAATCAAGCAATTATTCAAACTGCTACACTATGTTTATAATTATATTGACTAAGAGTGATGCTTACATTTCTTTCAGCTTGTTTATTACCTGCACCCCATGACTTGTTACTGGCAATCTGCGTGTCCGTCAGAGCTCACTCGCTGACTAAGAGGGATGAAATCAGCCAGGTGTAGGGAGAAACAATCTAAGTCCGAACCATACTTCACAGTAACTTACAAACAATCTATTTGCATAGTTTCACTAAGAAAAGTTATTTATGACACTGGGTCACAGATCAAAGATTTCTGAAAACCCTGCAGAGAAAAAAGTATGAGTGTAGACACTAAAGTTAGACAGATGCTGGACAAAATATTTGTAATTCGAATGTGACACATGAATCGGAGTGTAACATCATTTTACACCACACATTCCTGTGAATACTTCACCAAGTGCATGACTTCTGAAATACTTGCTTCAAGTACACATTTGCGCTCTGTCCTCCACACGTTCCTCAGCCCTGCTTTCTTGCCTACCTACCAGCAGTCTCAGGGTTAGCAATTCATCAGGAAATAGGAAAGCACACTATTTTGCTTTGCCTTTTATGTTAATCTTATTTAAAGGAAAGGTCAAGGTTGTCATTTATTCAGTTCACTCAAGAAATAGTCACTCAAGAAATAGAGCCTCCAATATTTGCCAATCACTTGCCTGGACTCTGGGAGTACAGCAGTGAACCAACAGACATTCTCTGTCCTGGTGAAGCTCACATTCTAGTGTTTTGATTTATATGAGATTATACTAATTTGCCAGACTGCTGTTTAAGTGATTATGAGGGCTATCATCATGCCTTTTCCTGGAAAATCAATCCATCATCTCTAAAACAAAAGCCAATTAATAGTCCTAGCATCACAAAGAACCAGTTCTTATGGATTCAGGAAGCGATTCAGCTGTCTATTAGCTCAGCACCTTGCTTTAGGGCTTCTCGTTTTGCCTATACTCACCTTCTTTTTTTTTTTATAGAGACGAGGTCTTACCAAGTTGCCCAGGCTGGTCTCGAACCCCTGGGCTCAGGCAATCCTCTCACCTAGGCCTCCTTAACTTCTTAAAAGTGACATTTTGTTGCAACCATTGATTCTTTAAGAAAAAAGCAAACCAGGCGCAGTGGCTCAAGTCTGTAACCCCAGTACTTAGGGAGGCCAAGGCAAGAGGAGTGCCTGAGTCCAGGGGTTCCAGACCAACCTGGGTTTGGTAAAACCTCATCTCTACAATAAACCAAAAAAATTATCTGGGTGTGGTGGCACGCACCTGTATTTCCAGCTACTTGGAAGACTGAGGCGGAAGGATCACCTGATCCCAGCAGGTCAAGGCTGCAGTGTCTGGGAGTGTGCCACTGCACTCCAGCCTGGGCAACAGAGAAAAACTCCACCTCAAAAAAAAGAACAAAACAAAACAGGAAAAAGAAGGAACTATCAGATCATTCAGTGTTATTACTCATTTAGTAATTCAAACACAGAAATGAGAAGGCAATACAATAACTTATATTTAAGTAGCACTTACCACCTACCAGGAACTGCTCTAAGTGTGTGTTGTGTTGTGTGATTAAGTGTGTTGTGTGTGTGATTAAGTGAATATACATGTATGTTCATATATATCTTAAGTGAATATATATATCTTATATGTGTATTTATATATTATGTTATCTCTTAAGTGAATATATATACATATATATATATTCATTCAACTCTCTAGTAGCCCTTCTTTTACAGATGAAGACAAGGAAACCGAAATAGAAACAGTAACTGCCCAAATCATGCAGTTATTGAGCATTTAGATTTGAGCCCAAGTATCCTGGACTTTAGGGTCTGTTCTTAACATCAGTGCAGCCATGTTCAGTCCACTGGCCCCAGTGATCTTGGCTCTTCTATGGCTCTCACTTTGCAGTCTGTATTGCTCTACTACCCCCTACTCTGTCACAGAGGTAAAGGTAGCTGCAAAAAAGCCAGACACCAGTAGCAAAAAAAAAAGACTTTCATGTTGCCTTTTCTATCTTTCTTTCTTTTTTTTGAGTCAGAGTCTCACTCTGCCGCCCAGGCTGAAGTGCAGTGGCACACTCACAGCTACTGCAGCCTCGACCTGCTGTGCTCAGGTGATCCTTTTACCTCAGCCTTCCAAGTAGCTGAGACTACAGGTATGTGCCACCACATCTGGCTAATTTTTTGACTTATTGTAGAGATGAGGTCTCTCTAAGTTGTTCAGGCTGGTCTGGAACCCCTGGGCTCAGGCAATCCTCTCACCTCTGCCTCCCAAGTGCTGGGATTATGGGCATGAGCCACTGTGCCCAGCCGTGTTGACTTTTTATTCCGTGGTAAATAACAAGGGAACTAATGGTGTGATGCCTACCTGACCATCAGCCTAGTTCTAATTCCCAGATGACATGTTCTTACATTCAAATTATTCCCTGAAATGCACTTCCTCTTTTGAAATAAGATAATCTTGAGTATAAAAGTATAAGAATAATAAGCCAAAATGTAAGATACTTCAAGTTAGGAAAACTATATATAATTATTGCTATACATTTCATATTGTAGGCAGAATAAGTGACATAGTAAGAGCTAAACTGCCAAAAAAGTAAAATTAAAAATTTTAGAGAGATTTACTCTGAATTCTACTAAATACCTTGGAGTCTAAGAAGCTCCTTAATAGAAAAAAAGTAACAATGTAATTTTCTCTCAATGTTTAACTTAAACAATGGTGAAATTTCTTATTTGAAATGCTTTAAATTTTAAATCAATTTTAAGTCAATCTAAAGAAGAATATAACTTTTTCATGAATTTTTTAAACAATAAAAACAGAAGTTTCTACATCATACAAGGACCTCAATAATATTTCAAGCTGGTTAATTCTGTGTACTTAACTATGAATGCTTTATCATAAATATTTGACAGTTCATGCTTCAACTCAGCAAATCACAGATTAGAAAAATATAACCTATCTTTTATTGTTTAAGAAACATCTCTAATTAGATAATTCTACCCCTTTGAAAAAAAGAATTTCTACTCTTTTGAAATAGTCTCTGTCAGCCAATGAACCTGGCTCTCTTCACGAAGGATAGTGAAGGAGAATTCTGAAAGACTGTTTTTATTCTTTTTCCACTTCCAAAACATATTTTAAAAATCAATGCTTGGAAAGAAAGTTATGCTCATGATGCATAGAGTGATAAATAAGTCATTGTGATATCTTAAAGCATTTTAATACAATCAGTTTTTCTTACATTAAAATGCATTCAAAGTCCTTTACATTTTGAATTACTTCTAAATATACAATCACCACCAGTGTTTAATGGAGTTAAGCTTCTTTACTGAAAGGAAGTAAGATGAGAGGACATGGTATCTCCACTTTCCTTCCATCCAACACATGCCTCGGTTTATCTTGAAGTGAAAGATGATGGTAAAAGATGGTCCTGGACTTGGTGCAATGGCTGGCACCTGGAATCCCAGAACCTTGGGAGTCTGGAGTGAGAAGATCCCTTGAAACCAATAGTTCAAGGCTGCAGTGAGTTTTGGTCGTATCACTGCACTTCAGCCTGGGTGATAGAGTGAGACCCTTCCTCTAAAAAGAAATTGTTTCTGTTGCATTGCCAGGATTTTTTTCCCCTCTATTCTTAGGCTTGGTACCAGAGGGACCAACAAAAACAGCAATTGTCTGTGTGACCCTCTATTCAATAGAATTTGCCTTATTCTAATTTTTACCAATGAAGCATCGAGCCAGCACATAGGCATTGCTTTCAATCTATAGCAACCCAAATTGTAAATTAATGATGTGGATGATTTTTTTCCTGAATTTTTTCTCTTAATAAAAAAAGATAGAGAATGGTTTCCTTAATTTTTAAATTATATTTGCAAAAATTGTCAAACAAATTACCAGACAACTGAGAGAGATGAGTCCTTCACCTACAGAAAGGTTTAATTTTTACCTTACCTCTTAACAGTTCTACAGACAGCAAAAGCCATGTGGACCAACTCACCCAACTAGAAAAAAAATGCATCTTTACCATGATTAAGGAGAATTGAAAGTTGAAAGAAATCACAAAGGTTAATAGCATCCAGTCTTCCACCAAGGCAGGAATTTACATTTCTGAAAGGTGGTTTCTCAGCTCAGCTTATACTACTCAAAATACTATTAATTGTGCTTTCCACAAGACAAAATGGAAGGAAAGCTGTTAGCAGATGAGTTGATAAACCCCAGTGAGGTAACACAGCTTCCAAAGCTTTCAGGAGCTAATACATGCCATTCGTCCTGATTATCTATTACAATGAAACATTTTTCATTTTAAAAAAACAGTGTTTTATTCTTTTGTCATGACACTTATGGTCTACTTACATCTTTTCAAATGATTTTTCGTTCACTGAGTCTAAGTAGCAGGGCCTTGAGACCTTTGAGAGTAATTATAATTACTTCAGAAAATAAAAACACATTTGCGGCAGGAATAGGAGCAGAAGGTTAAATAGCTGACACCTTGCTTTAGTCATTGGAGTTTGAACCTGGCTCACCTCAGGAAAAGCCTTTGGCTGACTGCTCTGGTCAACATACAGAATATCACTTGGTGGAGTTTCCTGATAAATTCCCTTACCAGATCTAAACAGCTGCAACAAGGAAAGAATTAAGATGCCATAGGTGTCACAGAGACAGGTAGCTAGCCAAAGAAGTGTAAAAGGTGCCAGGGACCAACATGCCCATTCAAAAAATTATATGTACCATATTGAGCAAACTAGCCCCACTTTGGGTAGGATTCCAGCAGATATTTATACTGTATAAAAGGCATTCTATTACAATATTATTAATATCCATAGTGAAACTAAAAGTAGTCTTATAAGATCTCAGATTCCTGTTCTCTCCGGTCCTTAGAGCTCGCCGTCTGTCCGGCTCCTTTATTTTTTAACTTCCAGGACTTGAACTCACAGCCATGTCTTCTGAAGAAGAAAAGCACTCTGTGGGAGGGCTCAACTTTAACACTGATGAGCAGGCACTGGAAGACCACTTCGGCAGCTTCAGCCCTATTTCTGAGGTGGTTGTTGTCAAGGACCGGGAGACTCAGCGATCCTGGGGTTTTGGCTTCATCACCTTTACCAACCCAGAGCATGCCTCAGATGCCATGAGTGGAGAGTCCCTGGACGGTCGCCAGATCCGTGTTGACCATGCAGGCAAGTCTGCCTGGGGAATCAGAGGGGGTGCTTTTGGGACCTGTAGTCATGGCTACTCTAGAGGTGGTGGGGACCAAGGCTATGGGAGTGACAGATATGACAGCCGACTTGGAGGGTATGGATATGGATATGAACGGTCCAGAGACTATGGTGGCAGAAACCAGGGTGGTTATAACCGCTACGCAGAAGGAAATTACAGAGACAATTATGACAACTGAGATGAGGCATACACACACAATGTAGATACACAAGGAATAACACTTCTGATCCAGGATCGTTCTTCCAAAATGGCTGTATTTATAAAAGATTTTTGGAGCTGCACTGAAACATCTGTTTTTATTACACCAATTTCTATTTTTCAATTGCACTCCCAAGGTAGCTTATTAAAGTCCTTGTAGAAAACTCCATGGTGTTTTTAAAAATTTTCTCTCCCATCTAAAGACAAATTCTAGGACATTTGTAGAGTCTGGGTATTTTTTCTTTGACAGGTTTTTTAGTTTAGGATCTCAGGACTATTGGTTCTAGCAATAATGGGTTCTAGCAAGTTTGTCCGAACTGATAAAAATTAATATGTATCAAGGGGCATTTAAGAAAAATCTGAATACAATGTTTATTATGGTTATGAAGCAATTTCAAAATGTACCTATAAGAAATCTGCATCAAGAGCATGATTACCTAGGGGCATTTTTGTTACTCAAGATCACCAACCTGGTTATAAAGAAGAGCTTCTTAAAATTGTATGTGAATGTCATTTTTTAAAAATACTGGAAGAAATATTTTGTTGTGTCTCATACAGTGTTAAAGATGTCCTTCACGGAGCCAATTAAAAAGGTGAAACCTGAAAAAAAAAAAAAAAAGATCTCAGATTCAGAACTTCAAATATTTGAAAAATTGTTGTTGGGGAAAATAATATTGAGAGGAACATGCAGAAAGTTTATATCATACTGTTTTGATTACATTCTAGCTTTTAGAAACAAAAACTAAATTAAATATGCCCTTGTATATTTCTAGAGGAGAACTGTTTTAGTTTTAGCCTTTCATGAGAAGCAATGAATGAGCAGAAAAAATAAATGAGTCCCCTAGAGTAAAGCAAGAGTTTAACAAAATTTATCATGGTATGTACTCGTAATGACAATATTTCCAGAAAACAGAACAAAACAAAAACAAAAGAGTGTTAACAGCAGAAATTGAAGATACATTGAAAAGAATAGTGTTTGTTAACCTTAGAGAGTCCATGTGTTAATTATCAATGGCTGAAATAACTTGAATATCTGAATGCTATTCTAAGTCTTTATACCATGTAAAATTTGCAGCCCAAAGAAAATTTTATGTTCAGAAAACATTGCACACCCTAGGTTTGATTCAATACCAAAATGTATACTTTATTGTGTTAATATTTAGTCAGCGGAATTTCTGAGTTTATTTTTTCGTGTAATAATGTTATTGGGCAGGCTAAAAAAAGTTTTAATGATAGTGTCATTGAAGTGTCTACCCAATGTCCAGGTGAACGGACCACAACTTATTAATTATCGAAAATCACATAACTTTTGAACTTAAGAAGATAATTAAAGGTCATCTAGTTCAACCCCCAGACAATAGAATAATTTCTTCTAGATCATTTGGAAAGGTGTTCATCCACTGTCTTCATGATCACTTCCAATGATAGAGAGAGATCATTGTATATACTCAGATCTCCCAGGCCAACTCATTTCTTTTTTCGGTAGCTTACTTTGCTAGAAAGTTCCTAACAGTAAGACTACATCTGTAACTTTTATTCATTTTTCCTAACTTTTTATTTTAATCCAGGAGCCAAAGACAAATCAAATACTAAAAGTTTGCAGAAAGCTTCCAAGTGTGTCTTAGTGGTTTTAACCAATTTAAATATCCCCAAATCTTTCAGCAATGCACAACAAAGTATACAATGATAAAACCATTCCATGCTTTGATCTCGACATTTTACTTATGCAAACAGGAAACAACATTACACATGGATAGCTTCTTTTGCAGCTCAATTACATCATTGTTTCAACTGAATTTTTATTTATCTAAATATCCTAGTTCTCTTTCCTGTGAACTCCCATCAAGCCATGTGGTCCTCTTTATGCACTTGTACATTCATATAAAAATAATGGGCATAGATATGTGTTATTCCCTTACTCTGTTCTAGGGTCTGAAAGTGAATTAGAGAGAAACAAAAGCAAGTAGAGAGAACAATGAAAAGTTACGACTGATTTCTCTCTTCATCTTGTGATTCTTCTGTTTTCCTGCTCTCTTCTTTTGAAAGTAGTTTGAGTGTCATTTTTTTCCTCTCAACACTTAGCAAAGAACCTAGGCAAGAGTAGATGTTCAAAAATTTTTCTGTTGAAGGACTCATCTGAATTTTTATGTCAGACATGATTTAATTATGAAAGCAAGAGTTAGGAATGTCACAGACAGCAACATGGGATTTCAACAGGATGTTTATTGATGGAACATACACAAGAATCACCTTGTGCCTAGAAAAAGAGTTAGGAATTATTTGATCTCTCCTCTGCTTAGCAACTTCCTTCCCCAGGCACAGAGCTCAGTTAGTTGTCTATAAGAGTTTAACTATTGGGGATTTTTAGTTTGTAGTCTAGTCAGAGAACCAAACTACCCTTTAAAACATTATTTCTGAATCACAAACTTAAAAAGAAAAACTGATACTTACGTGAACTAGTTGGCAAGAATGTTTTACTTCATGACTCTTCCCTAAAGACTAATTTACTCATTTTGCAACTTGTTGATGCTTCTTAATTTCCATTATTTTGTTTTTCATTATGGCTTTCTGGAATTTGGCAAGTTTTGAATAGAGAAATAAAAATAAAATTCAAAATTAGTTAAATTTAGAAAATTGCTGGGCATGGCAGGTGGTAAATATTTATGTTTTATTATCTATGAATCTGATTCATTTCATGCTATTCCAACTCCAAATATTATTGGCAGAGTGTATTAGACTGATTATAAGAAATTGGCTCACATGATCATGGAGGCTATTAAGTCCCAAATCTGCATTAAGCAAGCTAGAGACCCACGAGAGCCAACAGTGTAGTTCTAATCAAAATCCAGAGGCTCACAAATCAAGAGAATCTATGGGTAGTTCCAGTCCAGAAGCCAGCAGGCTCAAGACCCAAGAAGAACTGATGTTCTAGTTTGAGTTTGAAAACAGAAAAAAAAAAATGTCCCAACTTGAAGACAGGTATAATGAATTCCATTATTTAGGGGATGCAAGTCTTTTTGCCTATTCAGATATTGAGACCTTCACCTGAGGAAGAAGCCAACCCACATAGAGAAAGCAATCTTCTTTACTCAGTCTGTTGATATCACCCAAAAACACTCTCACTGAAAAACCCAGAATGATGTTTGACCAACTATCTGGGCACCCCTCAGTCAAGTGGACACATAAAATTAACTATCACAAATCCACTTCTTACCAACATGGCACCCACAAGCACCTTTAACCATATTTAGTCTCAAAATGAAGACAATAACATGGTTATAAATTCACCTAATGTGATACAACTATCCTATTTACAACCTAAACACATTAATACCTTCCCTAGAAAAAGAAATAAAGTTCTTAAATGACATTTACTCTTCTCCTTGATAACTTGTATCTGAAAAACTATGATGTTCCTGTGATTTTAACAATACTTAAATACTATCATATAGAGTCCAAATATCTTTTGTTACATAACAGAATAAGAGAGGGAAGAAAACAAAGGCATTTGCTATATATACAGACATATACATATATAATTTATGCACATAGAATATTAATAACAAAACGAAAAGAAAATGTTCATGATGTTATAGTCCTCATTTTGACATAATTCATGTGGTTGTAGATGGGATTTATAATTACCTTCTTTCACTATCCATTTTGCATATTCTTTGCTTTCCACACACACCTTTGCTGATCATGGTTCTTTACCTGGTGGGTGAACCAAACCTTCATTTCTGAAAGTTCTGGGCAAGCCAGGCTTGGTGGCTCAGCCTGTAATCCCGCACCTTTGGGAGGCTGAGGTGAGTGGATTGCCTGAGCCCGTGGGTTCGAGACCCGCCTGGGCAATTTGGCGAGACCTCATCTCCACAATAAATCAAAATTTAGCCGGGCATAGGAGCACGCGCCTGTAGTTCCAGCTACTTGGAAGGCTGAGGTGGAAGGGTCGCCGGAGCCCAGCAGGTCGAGGCTGCGGTGGCCGGGAGCGGCCACTGCACTCCAGTCTGGGCGACAGAGTGAGACTCCATCTCAAAAAAAAAAAAAGAAAGGTCTGGGCCATTAGTATTCCTGCCTGGATTGGGTTGTTTTTTTTCCATTGATTGATCATAGGGCATAGTAATACTGATAAGAGACTCCTTACGGGATCTCCTATATTCCAGACATACACTTCCTTACCTCTATTGTGAAGTAGTGGTCCAACTTCCCATATTATTCAGAATTGATCACCCCAGCTCTTTCAGTCACTCTTTTCTTTGCCTGTGGATTCAGAGGCATAACAAGTCCAGAGTTACTGAGTGGCTATCCTAACTTTCAGTTCAATAGAATCCTTGTTCTGTCTCCGACTAGACACATTCTTCCCTTTGGAACTAAGACCTCTAGGCCAGAAGAGCATAAGGTCATGGGAATAGGAGGCAAAACTTTGCTAGTGGGTCACTGGGAGTAACAGTAAGTGGTACCACTCCCATTTTTACCCCTTGATTCCTGGATCCTTAAATCTTGGTTGTAGAAGAAATAGCCATATAAAGATGAACCTTTACCCAGCCCTGAAAGGTATTGCCACCTGACTGGTACTATAACTGAGTCTTCAAAAGGCCATCCACAATTCTATCATGCCAGTAGCTTTGAGATGAAGGGAAACATGGTAAAACCAGCATATTCCATGAGCATGGACCCACTGTCATACTTTATTTGCTGTGAAGTGAGTTCCCTGATAAAAAGCAAGGTTGTTGGGAATACCATGACAGTGGAAAAGACATTCTATAAGTCCATAAATGGTATTTTGGTAGAGCACTTCATTCAAGGAAGGCAAATTCACATCCAAAGTAAGTAGCTAGTCTAATAAGGACAAAACAATGCCCCTTCCATGATGGAAGCAGTCCAATGAAATCAGTCTGTCATCAGGTGGCTGGCCAATCACCCCCTGGTAATGGTTCCGTCCAAAAAACTCACTGTTGCTCTCTGTTGCTGGCAGACTGGTGGTGGTAGTAGCCAGGACAGCCCTGGTGAGGGGAAGTCCATGCTGCTGAGCTCATGCATAACCTCCATCTCTACCACTGTGGCCACTTTGGTTCCATTGGACAATGACAAGGGTGACTGGAGAAAGAGTCTGAACGATATCCCCAAAGTAGGTCATCCATCCACTTGATTATTAAAACTTTCCTCTGCTGAGGTTGCCCTTTGGTATGCATTCACATGGGACACAAATATCTTCACGTTTTTTGCCCATTCAAAGAGTTCTATTCACATATTTCACATATCTCTTCCCCAAAATTTATTGCTACCAATTCTCCAATCATATTCTTTTCAAACCCTTATCTAGCCAAATCATTGGCCACAGCCCACAAACTGACATATAATCGCACATCTGGCCATTTCTTCTTTCAAAGTAAACAACCAAGTACATTGCTCAAAGTTCTGCCCACTGGAAAGATTTTCTTTCATCACTGCCCTTTAACCATTTCCCAGAAAGGAGCTGTAGTGCTACAGCTGTCCACTTTTGGGTGGTACCTGCATATGATGCAAAACCACCTGTAAACAGACCCAACTCTTCCCTTCCTCTGTCAATTGATGGTAGAGAACTCCCCCTAAGGTACAGGTACAGGCAGGGAGAGAGACGGCAGTGGCAGTGTAGCAGACATGGAAACTTATTTCTCACATTTCTGGAGGCTAGGACGTTCAAGATCAAATTGCTGGCAGAGTTGACATCTGGTAAAGGTCCATGTCCTGATTTATAGATGACACCTCCTCCTTGCTGTATCCTCACATTGTGGAAAAGACAGGAACCATTCCCTGGGGTGATCAGCCAGCCATCTGGTGGCAGACTGATTCCATCAGTTACTTCCATCATGGGAGGGGTAGTACTTTGCCCTTACTAGAATAGATACTTCTTTTAGATGTGGATTTGCCTTTTAGGCCACTCTTTCATGTAACTTACTTGTGCCTTCATGGTTTGCTCAGGCAAAATATAACAATTTCATTTGATGATGGAGTGCTGCTGTGCATGCCCAGTATTGTGGCTTGGTGGTCGGATAACACCCAGTTCATGATGGGCAGCTCAGGATACATGGTAACTTGGTAGACCATGGTTAAGCATTCTGTCTCTTCTATGACAACGTAGTAAGCCCAAAGAGAAAGAGAAGGGGAGGGAGAGAGGGGGGGAGGAGGAGAGAGAGAAGCTCGTTATCCATACAGAATGGCAGGGGCTTTGCTTCAAAATCCTGAGGCCCTGCTCTGCAGTTAACCTATAGGAACCTGCCTAGTGCTCCAAAAAAAAAAAAAGCATCTCTATCTGCAACTGATACTTCAGACACCATTGGATGTGCTGGATCCTATGGCCCAAGCAGCAATGCAGCTTACATAGCAGCCTGTAGCTGTTGCAGAGACTTCTCCTGTTCTGGGTCCCACTAAAAACTAGAGATCGTTTAGGTCATTCAGCAAGTAGTCTAAGGTAACACACTAGGAAATGAGGAATACAAAAAGGACCACTAGGTGTTGTGCTTCTTTTTGATGAAGGGATTGTAGGATAGATGCTACAACATATCTTTCACCTTAGGAGAGATATCTCAATAAGCCCCACACTACTAGATCCCTAGAAATTTCCCTGAGATAGAAGGTCCTCAAATTTTGTCAGCTTTATTTTCTACCCTATAGCACACAGATGTATAACTAGTCTAGAGTAGTGCTGTTCTTGCTCACTAGGTCCACTCAGCATAAGGTCACCAATGTAATGAAACAGTGTGATAGCTAGTGGAAAGGAAAGGCAATCAAGATCCCTGTTAACCAAATTATGACATAAGGCTGGAGAGTTAATATACCCCTGAGATAGGACAGTGAAAGTATATTGCTGGCCTTGCCAACTGAAAGCAAATTGCTTCTGGTGGATCTTACAGCAAATATGAATAAAAGTGCATTTGCTAGATCAATAGCTATGCACCAGGCATCGAGGGATGTGTTGATTCGCTCAACGCAATAAATACTACAACAAAACTACATCTGGTACAGCAGTTGCAATTGGAGTGACCCCTTGACTAACATACGAAAATCCACTAAGATCATTCTCTAAGGTCCATCTGTCTTTTATGCAAGTCAAATGGAAGAGTTGAATGGAAATGTGGTAGGAATCACCACCAGCCCTGCATCTTTCAAGTCCTTAGTAATGGCACTAACCTCTGCAATTTCTCCAGGGATGCGGTATTGATTTTGACTCATTATTTTTGTGGGTAAACACAGTTCTATGACTTCCACTTGGCTTTTCTCACCATAGCAGCCCTCGCTCCATGGGTCAGGGAACCAATGTGGGCATTCTGCTAGGTAATAAGTATGTCTTTGCCAATTATGCATTCTGGAACTGAAGATATAACCCACTGGACCCACTGTGAGATGAACCTGAACTAACACCCTATTGGGTTTTTTAACCTGTATAAGCTTCTACTTTGACTGGAGGGTCACAGTAACATCTTGGGTTTTCTGGAATCAATGTTAGTGAATGTAGACTCAAAACCTTGAGGACTTTTCAAAGTCAGTGAAAAGAGAAAGCCTATAAGAGATATATAGATAAATACAGTCAGATGGACAAGAGCCCCAGAAAATAGTGCCAAAAATACAAAAACTTATTTCTCACAGTTCTGTAGGCTATGAAGTTCAAGATCAAGTAGCTGGCAGAGTTGATGTCTGGTAAGGGTCCATTTCCTGTTTTATAGATGACACCTCCTCCTCACTATATCCTCACATGGTGGAAAAAAACAAACAAGCTTCCTCAGGTCTCTTTTATAAGGGTACCAATCCCAACCCTGAGAGTTTCTTCCTTGTGATCTAATCACCTTCCAAAGGTCACCTCCTAATACCATCAACTCTGGGGTTAGGATTTCAGCATATGATGTCTGAGGGATGTAAATATTCAGACCACAGAAAGAAAAGAGAAGAAGAAGCATGTGTCCTGTATCATAAAATTCAGCTTAAAATTAAAATAAGAACAGAATCAACGACCCTTCTATTTCAGATTTAGAAATGCAAAGTGAAGCAGGGTTAAGAGGTTATTAGATTGAAATATATTGAGGAATATGACCTGAGAAAACGGCATACATGACTTGTTTGAAAAATTTAACTATAAAAAGGTGAATAAAAAAGGACTTGACCTACAATTCAAGACATGTGGAGTCAGGGAAGAATTTCTATATTCTAAATCAGGAGATTTGTGTGAATTTAAATGCAGTGGGAAGGAATGCAACCCAGTATGGAGGTTGGACACACACATAAAAAATCAGGACATAAAGCCTCACAGGTACAGCATGATTAGGAATAATCAATTACTACTAACATTATTGAGAGTTCACTATTTGTCTTTTAAGCATGACATGCATCGGTTCATTTAATTTTCACACCAACCTAATGAGATAAGCACTGTTATTATATCCGTTTTTATATGTGCCATAATTGGGACACAAGAGAACTAACTATCTCTCCCAACATCACAGTGGTAGAGCAGGTGGTCTGGATCCCAAGCTGCATTCCTTAAACATCTATACTGACAGGTGGAGGGAAAAGAAAAGTTCAAAAGGACATAGGATAGGAAGGCAAATCAGACCTGGAGCTGGCACTAAACTAAATTTGCATGTTGCCCATCTTATTCACTCCAGTAAAGAACCCGGAGAAAGCTTCTGAGCTCAGCTCTACTCAAAAAGAATTTAAAACCACGTGTAATAACTAACTTTATTTTTTTATTCAAGCATCTATTTAGCAGTGATTTATTGCGCTCCTATTATATAACAGATACTAGGAATGCTCTAGGAATAAAAAAATGAGCAAAGTTGACATGATATCTTGATGTCCTACCTTGCTGTGTTTGTTGTATTTGTCAACTCGAGTCACTATAATAAAACACCAGACTGGGTGGCTTAAACTACAAATATGTATTTGTAGTTTAGATCAAAGTACAACAAGTGAGGGCATTCTTCCTCTTCAGCAGACAGCTACCTTCTCACTGAGTCCTCATGTGGGATACAAATATTGAGCTCCTTGGTGTCTTTTCTTGTAAGGACACTACTCTTATTATATCAAAGTCCTGCCCCTATGACCTCATTTAACCTTAATTACTTGTGTAAAAGCACTGTCTCCACATTTAATCACAATGAGGGTTAGGGTTTGAACACATATATTTGGGGGAACACAATTCAGTCTATAACACTTTTTATCTTTTAATTCCCACAAAGACCCTGTATGATAATAGCAATAGTTATTATTAATTTCTAGAGCTTATGAATTGAGCCAGTGAGACTTTATCTATAACAGAGCTACAGGACAGGATTGACACTCCATATCAGCATTCTTTTTCGGCAATGTAATCTGTCTTCCAGAGAGTTCAGGGCTGTGTCATAAGACAGGGAAGAAGAGAATCCAAAAAAAGAAAGAGGTAGCATTCTCTTAGTTTTGTCCTTCTCATGTTATATAATCCAATTGTCATTGCTTTTTTAATGTCTCTCTAGGAAAGAGTTCTATTTTGTCCATGACTAATTTTAACCTTTCTTAGAATTTGTACACAGATTTCTAAGTCAACCTTCTCCCCATTTTAACTTTTTTCTTCTGAGTCTGTCTACTTTGTTACTCAGAAAATCAGTTCTCTGCAAACATCTAATCACAGACATTCTGTCGCCAGGCCTTTCTGAGAGCTAGCACAGAGGCCTTGGAGGGCACCTATACTTAGAGCCTATTTGCTAAATTTTATGGAACATGTTTTGAGATGCGGGATTAAAATAGTTGACCAGTGATATTCGAGAGCACAAAATCAATTTTCAATGTATTATAAATGGGTAATTACGTTTCCATTAAGTTTATAGGGTATTTATTTCCATTTTGGAAACATGAATTCCTAGTTTTATTTCTAGATGATCTATAAATAACTTCAAATATGCTTATTAATGTTTTGTTTTGGGAGGCATAAAATAGATAACATAGATAACAGGGTATTTGACTTTCTTAGCCAAATAAAAGAATTTTTTCCAAATCCAGATAATCTCATATTACTTTGGTAGCTGTACGCAAATCAGGCAATTTAGACACAATGTCTGAAGGAAATGGTGGCTTCCTAAGGAACCTCTGTTTGTACTTTGAATGTTCAGTGTGTTCTCCCTCCAATTAAAGTACAACACTGAAAAGGGACATGTCCCTTGTATCACTCTGTGTTAGAAATCAATTGCTTCTGAAAAACAATAAAAATAGTCTGAGTGAAAACTTTCTATTGAAGCAGCTAGGTGTATTTTATGAAGACAAATAAATTCCAGATTTTTAAAATTTACCACGCACAGTATATCTTTGGAATAATATGAGTATCTTCACGGTAAGAAATTCTGTTAGGGGTCAATCAGCTGCCCTCAAATAGTTTAAGATAGTCAATAAAAACTCAAGATAGAAAAGGTCAGTGATTGAAGTTAGCTACTTAAAATGGCCTTTCTACAACAAAACCATTTTATTTTCCAATACCAAACTTCTTAAATAGGCCCACTCACTAAACCAGTTAAATGTTGATAAATAATTTAAAAATCAACTTTACTGTATACTAGTCCTGTCGAACAGAACATTCTGCTCTGTATCTGTACTATCCAATATACACTACATGTGGTGAGTGAACAGCTGGAATTCAGCTATTGTTCCTGAGGCACTGAATTCTAAATTATATTTAATTTTAACTAATTTCAAATGAAATTGTCACATGGCTAGTGATCACTATATTGAGTTCCACAGTTGTGTATAGTTTGCAAAGCTATTGTAAAAAGAGATACAAACTGAAAAACTTTAAACATCAGAAATTTCTTATCTCATAGCTTTGGAAGCTAGTTGTCTGTAATCAAGGTGTCAGTAGTGCCAAGCTCCCTTTAAAACCTGCAGGAGATAATCTTTCTTGCCTAGCTTCTGGTGTTTGCCAACAATCTTTGATGTTTCCCGGTTTGTAGATGCCACATTCTGGGTGTCTCTGTGATATGATCTGAATGTCAGTGTCTCTCCAAAATTCATGTGTTTAAATCCCAACCCCTAAGGTGATGGTATTAAAAGGTGGGGCCTTTGAGAGGTGATTAGGTCATGACCGCAAAGCCCTTATGATTGGGACTGAGGCAGGCTAGTTAGTTTAGGCATGGGGAAAATGGAAAATTACTATACCTGAGGTTAAGAGGTTAAAAAACTTCCTGTGATTTGTAACTAGTATGAGACCAACACAAACTTTCTTGGCTTGTAACTGACATGAAATTGACACACAATAAAACTAAATAAAAGCCAGCATTCCCTACCTTTCTTGCATCTCCCTCTTGGAGACCACTCACAGTCTCCTCTCTCAAGTGTGGTACTTTCTGTTCAAGTTAAAGCTTCCCTTGTTTTCTGTGACTCATCCTTGAATTCTTTCCTGCAATGGAGTCAAGAGCCTGATCCTGGTATGGGTCAAGGATTGCAGCTCTCAGAAAGAGACTTCCAACTCCTCAAAGAGTCAGTGAAGCAGTGCACTGAGCCTAAATGGGGAGCACTCTCTCTCTCTCTCTTTCTCACTGGGTGATACTCCCCAAGTCCACCATCATCAAGACTAGTGCCCTTATCAAAGAGACCCCAGAGAACTGGCTTGGCCCTTCCAAGTGAAGACACAACAAGAAGACACTATCAGCCAGAAAGTGGAACCTCACCAGACACCAAATCTGCCTTGATCTAGCACCTTCCTGCTTCCAGATCTGTGAGAAATAAATTTTTGTTGTTCACGCCTCCCTAGTTTATTATATTTTATTATTGCAGCTAACATTCTGTATCAAAATTTTCTTCTTCTTACAAGTACACCAGTCATATTAGATTAGGGTTCATCCTACTCCTTTATGACTTCATCTTAACTAATTATATTTGCAACAACCCTGTTTCCAAGTAGGGTCACATGCTGAGGTATTAGGGGTTAGGATTTCAACATGTCTTTTTCAGAAATAGAATTCAAACCATAAATCCATGTGGTTTTTTTTAATTAAAAGCTGAATTAAAAAATTTTTCTTAAGTTATTATCATTAAGCCTGCTGAAAGTCTCACATTTTGACTTTAGGTCTATAATATCCTCAGTTTGGACTTTAATTTGTTTTGAAAAAATTTCAATTGAGACAGTTGATACAAAGAAAATTTAGTTCAAAAAAAATTTCAGGACAAAAGGTATAATACATATCTTAGAATAATTCAAATTAGTAAGATGTTTTGGCATTTAAGGACCCAAACAAACAAACGTAAGACTGTTTTTAACTTTTAAAATGTTTAAGTGAAACTTAAACCTCCCCTCTTGGGTTCCCTGAACCTGTTGCTGCTTTTCCCTACGTCAGAACTTGGGAATAAAAATGTTTTACATCTAAATAAATTTGAGAAACTCTGATTTAAACAATGTTTCTTTACTGCAGAACTTATCAGAAATATTATTAGTTAATACTCATTGTGAGCTTCCAAGATCTTGATATAACATGAGGTATTTCCCAAACCTTTTTAGTACAGAACAGATTTCTTGAGTTTTTTTGTTTTGTTGTTGTTGTTGTTGATTTTGTCTTGGGATTTTGCCTCTCACACAATACAGTTGGGGAAACGCTATGCTAAATGTTCAACTAACCTTCAGCCTATCTCATATTTCACTCTTCTCTTCTTACTGTTGTTATCTTTTCAACACGCCTTTTGCCCAGGATATAAACTTAACTCAAAAAGTATCAAAATTTTAGTGTTAAAAAAATCCTTCCTCCTCACATATTTTATATGCAGCCAATAATAAAATCTTATTACATCTTTCAAATTATACTTTACATTCATTTCCTTTCATTCCTTCAGCCTTTAGCAGGAATAGAAATCCAATGCAACAGTTTCACAGTTTCATAGTTTATGTTGTTTACGCCCATTTCTATATAATTCAATCTGTCTAAACTAATTTTTTTTTTTTTTTTTTTTGAGTTGGAGTCTCACTCTGTCGCCCAGACTGGAGTGCAGTGGCTGCTCCCGGCCACCGCAGCCTCGACCTGCTGGGCTCCGGCGATCCTTCCACCTCAGCCTTCCAAGTAGCCAGAATTACAGGCGCGCACTACCACGCCC
>NW_007246811.1:717163-802232 GCF_000164805.1 Carlito syrichta | reverse complement strand
CCACTCACCTCAGCCTCCCAAAGGCGCAGGATTACAGGCTGAGCCATCGAGCCTGGCTAAACTAATTTTTAAGTACTGCAATCATCACATTGAAGGATAAAGCAGTATTTTGTTAAACTTTGAGGAAAAATAATTGGATTAGCTACTGTTAACTAACTGTTCATTAAATACCTAAGATTGCCAATTATTGCTTTGTCAACCCTTGATTTATTCTCAAATTAGAGTGGAACAAAGACAGTCCATTCATCTGGCTTCAAATCAAACACTTCCCAGGAAATCACAGAGACCCAAATAGATTTTTCTATCTAATTTTGACTTTTCTTTGCCAGAACTATCAGTGATTCCCACCTACAGCAACAAACCTGCATTTCTTCTCATGTCTTTTTTCTCCCTTGAACTCCTGGGCTCTATGGAGCTCATATTATATGGCAATCAGCTACACTTGGATTCATTTCTCTGACTGTCCTCTCTTATAATTAGTTAATTAAATAATTCGCCAAAGGATTTTAATAGTTACCATGTCTTCAGCGTTGCTTTTCTTGTCTCTGAAAAAGAAAGGTCAGTTTGCCACAGTTAAATCATGTGGTTGTTTTTCCATGGTAAGTAAAAGTTTTTTCAGGGCAAACTTATAATAAGCTTACCTACCTCTCACTAGAAAAATAGTGTATCATATATATATATTTGTTGTTGTTGTTTGTTTGTGAGTCGGAGTCTCACTCTGTTGCCCAGGCCTCACTGCAGCCTCAACCTGCTGGGCTCAGGCAGTCCTTCTGCCTTAGCCTTCCAAGTAGCTGGCACTACAGGCGCACACCACACCCGGTTAATTTTTATTTATTTATTTATTGTAGAGACGTGGTCTCATCAAGTTTCCCAGGCTGGTCTTGAACCCCTGGACTCAGGCAATCCTCTCTCCTCAGCCTCCCAAAGTGCTGGAATTACAGGCTTGAGCCACTGTGCCCAGCCTCCTATATTTTTATATAATGCATAAGTGTATGTCACAAAACTTCTCTTAGCAGCATTTCTGTTCCCTTCTAATAGGATTTTCATCCTCAATAAGGAGACATATTATTGGGGATCTACTAGTTACTGTCAACTGAAATTAAAACAGTTGAGGCAGAAATAATTTGATAAAGGTTTTTTGCAAGGCAAATGTGACGATGATCCAGGAAGACACACCAACAGAGTGGGAGATTTCCAGTGTCTGTCACAAGGTGAACGGTTTTTATAGGAAAGTTTAAAAGAAGAGTGGAAGACTCCTTGAACCAGAGAGAGCCTCTCTTCATTGGAGGGTACAATACAGAAGTTACAATTACTGGCTACAGATTACATTATGTAGGTTAACGATGTCTACCTGCAAGACAATCAGTAGAACTTCATGCTTCAGCTAATCTTAAAATAAATCAGTGTCCTATTTAGTGTCTGCAGGTTATACATTGACTAGTATATCAAGAATTTGAGAAATTTATGCTAAGATTCTTTACGCAGAGACAGAATGTCACCACAGAGTCACAAGACCTTCCCAAGGCAGATTAATTTGGAAGCCTGCTCACTGTCAAATGCTATCTGAAGGTTATCATTCCTAAGATTAAAAAAAAATTTTTGCCCTTTTATTTTAATGATATAATCAAGACTTAGATCTTTTAATCTTGCATTGCAATCTCATTGCCCATGTTTATAGTTCTAGTTACTATGGTGGATGCTGGTGAGGCTGTGCCAAGTATAAAGCCAATGACTTTAAGATACACCAAATGAACTATGGTTCCATGGCAGTTTGCATGAAGAAAAGTGATAGAAAAATGGACTCATTACAGTGTATATCGTATTACTGGGAAATTGAACCCTGACAAACTATACCATATTCATCCTACAGGTTGAATTGCCAAATCGCTTCACTTTAATAGCACTAAAAACATTTTCTGTTCCCAAATGCAGTACTAATTGAACAAGATGACTAACCAAAGTAGATTTAATTAACACTACACTGCTAAATTTATCTTCAAGGAAACAAAACAACAGCTTTACAGAGTTAGCTAGTACTGTCTCTCTCATTAACATTAGCTTTTGTGATTACTCACTGGATTTGGTTATCCTGAAGTAGTAACAACCACAAAAATATTAAGCATCTCAAAGGCATTAATAGTGGTGAATTATGGAAATGCAACTATTTTTGGAGTCAGAGTCTCACTCTGTCACCCAGGCTGGAGTGCAGTGGCATGCTCACGGCCACCACAGTGTTGAATTGCTGGCCTCCAGCAATCCTTCCACCTCAAGTCTTCCAAGTAGCCAGAACTATGGGCATACACTACCATGCCCAGCTAATTTTTTAATATATTGTAGAGACAAGGTCTCACCAAGTTTCCCAGGCAGGTCTGAAACTCATATTCAGGCAGTCCTCTCGCATCAGCCTCCCAAATGCTAGGATTACAGGCTTGAGCCACCGTGCCTGGCTGAAAGACTTTATGTGAACAAGTGCATAGAAGCAGATTGAATAGTGGACATCATCAGAAGCTATGTCTTCCTACTCTAAACCCAATACCTCTAACTGACTTTTAAAAACGATATCATCCATCATATTAAATTAACATTACTGCTTTATGGCTTATTTTATATTAATGTACAGATTTGTTTAACTTTTATATTTGTGTAGGAGCTAAAAAAGCATACTTTTGTTCCTGTTTTTATTATTTAAGCATATTCATGATAAAAATTATATCTATGCCAGGAATGCCATGCCTATACTCTCAGAGCTTTGGGAAGCCAAGGCTGAAGGATTACTTGAGACTGGGAGTTTGAGATCACTCTGGGCAATATAGCAAGACTAAGACGCTACAAAAATGTTCTTTAAATATTAGCCGGCAGGGTGATGAATGCCTGTATTCTCAGCTGTTGAGAGGCTGAGGTGGGAGGATCCCTCGAGCCAAGGAGTTTGAGGCTAGAGTGGGCTATGATGTCACCACTGAACTATGGCCTAAGCAACAGAACGAGATCCTGTCTCCAGAAAAAAATTATATATACAATATTTTTTTTCCTCTTTAACAGGAGTATGTCATATAAGTTTCAGAAACATAGTTCTGCAATTTTCAGTTTTGATATAATCTGTTTGTGAAAGACCTTGATATCTCAAACTGCAGCTTTATCAGAAGAAAACTTTTAAACAAAGCATTAAAATAGTTTCAAACAGAGATACCTCTGCTTGTTTGGCCTTCACTAGGTTCTATAAAATCCTCTTCTCAACACCACTGCATTTATTATTTTTATAAGACTGGGAGGAAAGAAAAAAGAATTAAAACATTTAAACATTTCATTTGTAAGTCTGAAATTACAGCCCTCCTACTCAGAATACTCTGTGTTCACTTACAGTAAAGTCCTTAGGAGACCAGTTGTGGTGGCTCATACCTGTAATCCCAGCACTTTGGGAGGTGGAGGCAAGAAGATTGCCTGAGCCCGGGGTTTGAGACCAGCCTGGGCAACTTAGTGAGACCTCGTCTCTACAATGAATTTAAAAACAACAACAACAAACTGGCCATGTGTGGTGGCAGATGCCTGTAGTCCCAGCTACTCAGGAAACTGAGGCAGAAAAATCACCTAAACCCAGAAAGCTGAGGCTGTGGTGGCCGTGAGTGTGTCACTGCACACCAGCTTGGGAGACTCTGACTCGAAAAATAACAAAACAAAAGTCCTCAGGAGACAAACTTTGAAATTAAAAAAAAAATTATGAATCTGAAAGAAATGTGTGTGCAGTTTTCACATATCAATGAATATGTGGAACAGAAATCAGAAAGAAGCTAAAAAAGCCTACCATTGTTTAGAAACAATAGGATGTGTCTTTCCCTATCTGATGGTGCTTTTTAGAAACCTGTAAGCTCTTTTCTTTCTTGCTCGCTAGAGGATTTCTGCTGCTGATGGCCTTTTAATTCTTCCAGCTCCCTCTTGTGTCCTCTCTGTGGAATTCACTTACGTAAATGTATCAACCAGTTGGACTCCAAGGTGATCAGTTACTATTTGATGACTGAATGACCCTTTCCTGAGATCAGTCCCTGTTGGTATCCAGATAAATTCAGATTTAAATTAATCTTATCCTTTTGTGTTCTGTGAATTCTTTCCTTATTGATCAATTAAATGGTGACATAAATTTTTACATAGTTTGAGTAGGTAAAGGAGTATGTAAATGTGAAAGCTGACTCTTCAATTTGTTTCTCATTAAACATTTGCTCTTGAATTAGAAGAATTTGTAACGATTTATCAGAGGTGAAAAATTATTTCATAAACCATATGAAACAATGACATTAGCCTTTGCTAATGTGTTTTCTCTATTGTATGTAAGACTCCACTTCCTTCTTCCTCCCTAGGGGCCAGATCTAACTTAAAAGGAGGCACTTCTAATTAGAAACTTGTAAGTATATTTTTACCTATCGGGGTTAGGAATTTTTTAAACTTGTATACATAATGTACTTATGTATCTCAAAATTCTACATGTATAAGACTTCCTTTAAAGTCTGTTTGGAATTATGCCGTAATTCCAAGTAAATTAATGGGAGTAGGTGTGTATTAAGTACCCTCTCTGTACCCACAATGGAATAGGTAACTGCCAAATAAATTCTGTATTTAACCGAGCATGTGGAGAGACGCTTAAGTGGGGTGGAGATGGAAAGCATATGGAACTTTCCAATCAGAAGCAAGGAGGGAGGGAATCAAGGTAGGGGTGGCTGCAAGGTGAGACTGCAGCTGGGGTCAGGTATATTCTGCTGAGGTTTTATCCTGTGGCTATTTGGGTGTCAATTGAAACAGGAAAGTGAACCATCTGTAAGCAGATATGGTTTTAGAAAGAGTAAGCTGATTAGCAAGGGGAGATAGTAAATAAAAGAGAACCTGCAAGATCACTGTAATAATTTAAGTAAGAAATGCTGAGACCCTGAGTTAAGGTTGTGGCAGAGGTGAAAGTTAATTGGCAAGTAGGCTCTGAAAACTTACTGAATATGGCAAAAAGAGACATGGAAGGACTGTGACTTCAAGACTTTTAACTTTAAGTATGTGACAAATGAAATATATCACCCTCAGTCTTTCCTTCTTTTTCTTTCTGTCTCTTCCCTCTGTTGAACCCGGGACTCTAATGAGAGAGAGAGACCACAAAGAGCCAGCTCCGATGCAAACACACGAGGTTCTTTATTCAGGCTCGAGTCTGGGCTCACTCCCGAAGCAGCAACTTCAGGGACGAGAACCCTGATTCATAATGGCAAGCAGTTTTTATGCACAATTACAGAGGGAGGGGAAAGAACTTTAAACTTGATTTTACATGATTGAGTAATTTCTCCTAATGGGTACGGGAACACTTGGTATTGGTGGGTGCTGCCCGTGATTGACAGAAACCCACTTAATGGGCCGAGTGGAATGTTAGATAAGTTAGGTCCATGCAGTCCCTGCGTATGAAGTAACCTTAGCCGGCAGGCAAAGGGTTACATTAGCCCTTTAAGTTTCCATCCCAAGGTATGCTTAGGAAAGCTTGTTTGCTTAACATTTACATAACATAACATGGTCATTATGGGACAACAAAAGCCAAACTTAACAAAGTTTTAAATATGAATGCTGCAAACACATACAGTGAATGTGGGGTAGAAAATCATATACTAATTCTGGGAATTTATAAAATATCACAAGCGTATTATAGCAAGGCGGTTTCTTTTATAAAAGTCTTTGTTCCCTGCAGGTTTACATAGCTACTGTGTGTAAATTATCACTGGGATAAAAACCGGTGATAGAGAGCAGCTGGTGCCTCTGAGTCTGCTGCCACCTTGTAGGAATGTCTGAAAGGGTCTTATCGCTTTATCATTTACATCCTGTTGTAAAAGCATAAGTTAACCTACTAATTTGGGGCTGGCAATGCTTAACCCAAGAGTTCTAAATACAAACACTGCTTACGCCATTATTGGTCACAACCCGGCACCTGACATATACCTAATTCTACGGGGTCTGAGGTAGGATTTAAAGTACTAAGATTTCATAAAATACATGAGGTAGGAATACACAAAATATATAGTAAACATGAGGTGGGGATACATGAAATATAGTGAACTAAACGCTACTTTTACAGCAAATAAAGTTTCTTGGTTTCTTGGGTCTCTCAATAGCATGCTCTTAACCTAAATCTATTGTTGTCTTCTCACCTCCTTTCTTTTTTGTTTCATATTTTAGCTATTTATCCTAAAACATAGTAGTATCAAGACTGACAGAATTGCCTCATGTAAAATCTTCTCATGACTTTTCTGTACTCTTTATATATTTGATAGCTGCATGATTTATTGTTCTTGTACTTTATTTTAACAAACATTCACTTTGCCAGATGCTGGTTCGTCTCCTCTTTTAAAGTGCTTTGTATATATCAAGTGATATAAATCCTTGACAATTTGGTAAGGTAGTGTTCAGGGTGAGGTGCCCTTGGAAAAGCCCCGCAAGTCGCCTCAGTTGGAGAGTGACAATCCTTGAGCCACCTGAAGTTACAAACCTGCTCCCTGGAGGGGCTCTGGGCAGCCAGGGGGCTTTCCTTGACCTACTCCTGAGAAAGTGTAGCTGTGCAATGGATATTTTAATTAGCACAATAATCCGAATGTTTTCACACCCATTTAGAAACTAACAGAGACACATAGCAACTATTGGCCACTGCAAATTAAGTGGTTTTAGAAGTAATCTAAACAAAAAGCAGAATTGGGAAATTTCAATCTGTTTCAGCAATTTAAAGGTTGCTGCTGGCAAGTTCTAAGACCCTAGTCAGAAAACAAGCACCAGCAGCACTTCGGAACAAGGTAGAAGGACTGTTCCCCACCCTTTGTTATTCTCCCTCAGGCTGCTGAGCACTGACTTTCAAAGGAGTATTTTTAGTAAGAGAGGTAAGACAGCCTCCTAATTGCAACTTGTAGGAAAACACTGTGATCAGAGCTGAGTTAAGGATACTTTTTCCAGGAAGGCACAGCTGTGCTGGGTAAAGCCCAAGTTTAATGGCTGAGTATCCTTCAGAGAATCTCTTTTATTTGTTTGTTTGTTTGTTTGTTTATTTTTACTCCAGAGAACATGCATATGCTCTGACTTTTGGACCTGTTATGGACTGACCCACACTGCAATTCACCCACCTACATGGGAGTTCTCACAAGGAAAGTCCTGGTACCTGACCTTCCTCCATGTTGTTCAAACAAAAAGTGAAAAATCCATTTGGCCACAGGCTATAGAAACAAAAAAGAGGGAAGGATTTAGTAGTACAATATCTCCTACTGGATTAACCATTGTATAAAAACACTTTTTTCCCCTACTTGTCTTTATTATCTATGATTTCAAAGCTAAAAGACAGCCTTATTAAACAAAAATATTATCACATAAAAATAATGTTTTTATTATTTTTATAGTAAAAATAAAAGGATACTCAGCCATACACTTGGGTAATGTTAGACTATTACCCGATAAGTGATAGATATAAATATAATACATGTAAATATACAATAATAACTTTCTTGTATTAGTCTGTGGGTCCTTTTGATTACTTTGCATGGTATGTTAAGTGATTTATACAGCTGAACTCTTTTACATTTTTTCACACACACAAGCATTTCTTATTGGCTTAAAAATTTCAAACAGAAATTTGCAAATCTTTCACTTTTTAAAATGTCCTCATGTTCTTCTCAAATATATTTATTATTTACTGGTCCATAAGAAGTGATTAAATTAGCATGTTATAGCAGCATTGCTTTAAAACATGCCCTATTATAAATTTGAAAAGTACACATATAACTCTAAGAATATTAATTAAAAATAAAATTAATTTGTATGTTTTTGTCATTCAAATATACAGTCCCAGAGCAAGATACTTTAATGCTCTGCTTGAAGGTTCAAATAAGTTAGTTAAATTTTATTTTTCATAACATTTCATTTTTCAAATGAATTTGCCATATATATGTGGCACAAAATTCAAAAACTGCAAAGGAGAATGAGAATAAAGCAAAAAAAAATCAAATGGAAGTATTTTGATACATTATTGAAGTATATTTAATATTGCATTAAAATATGATGTTAATGCTTACATATTTTCTGTAAGAATTTGTGGTTTGAACTAAGGAAATTGCTTATGCTTTAGCAAAAAGCAACTAATTTGAGAAGCCCCAATGTTAGTTGATTTTTTAATTATCACTGGATATTTTAGTGGAGTTGCATGTCACTTAGATATCTTGCTAGCTATTCATTGTAGTAGATTCCATTATTATTGATGAATATTGACTCCTTCCTCTCCCCCCACTGCATTGGTGGACTACCCTTTGACTTTGGACTTGGCCATGTGACTTGCTTTGGTTGATGTGACATTAAGAGGATGCGGTGATCAAAGGCTGAAAAGCACTTGCACAATGGTGTTTGCTTTCCTGCATTTCTGCTATCCTCATGAGATCAGAGTTAGACTGCAGGAAAAATGAGCATGTCTGCCTCTGATAGTTGTTCCAGGCAAGTTCAGCCAACCCCAGACACATGAGAAATAATAAATAATTGTTTATGGAGGTGCTGAGTTTGGGCTGGCTTGTTACACAGCATTATTTGGCAATAGATAACAAATACAACCAACCACCACTAAGAAATGCAATGAACAGACTGACTTGGTTTGAATTCCAGTTCTGTCATAATTAGCTGATGTGATTGTCGAATGTTTAGCTGCTTTGAACCCGTTTTCACAGCCTGTCCAATTTGAAGCCTAAAGACAGAATGCTAGCTGGGCATGGTTCAGCTACTTAAGAGGCTGAGGTGGGAGGATCACTTGAGTCCAGGAGTTCGAGGTTGCAGTAAGCTATGATTGTGTCACTACACTCCAGCCCGGATGGCAGAGTGAGACTTAGTCTCTCTAACAAAACAAAACAAAACAAAACAAACAGACAGAAGGCTCTCAAAAGAGAAAAATAACTTTGGACTAATTAGTAAATTGAACAATGTAGAAATTATATTGAGAGATGAATGAAGATGGTAGGAGGATTTAATGGTCGTTACAAAAACAAGTAAATGGGGGGGGGAAAGGCAGTCATTACCCTCATGAAAAAGCAAAAGTCATATACAAAGAAGTACGTCACTACATCTTTGTAGTACATTACGTGACTCAGCAGTAAACAGTCATAATAATATAGACGCTGAATATTGATATAAATAAAAATTGTGCTCTATCTAAATTGAAAAGGAGTGAGGGGACATTATATCACAACAAGGGGGCACTCCAAATAAACTAGAATGTATAAAAAAGTGTGCATTCTTCAGTCACCTTCAAAGTACTCTCCTTTCGACACACGACACCGATCTAGATGCTTTTTCCACGGCTCAAAACCGTTTTTGAACTCGTCAACTTTGATGCCTTTTAGTGCTTCTGCCATTTTTTGTTTCACCTCTTCCCCATCAGCAAAACATTTCTTTTTGAAGATTTTTTGTCATCCAGGGGAACAAAAAAAAAAAAAAACCATTAGTGGTGAAAATGGGCGAAGAGGGAGGGTGGGGCATGGGGGTCAGGACTGCTGAACCCCATGGGCTGGTGCTTGTCTTGGGGGAAGAACCAGTCACCTGTTTGCCACAACACAGAACGCTTCTTTAGCAAATAGTGAGGCAACCTGCTCAGAACTTTCAGATAAAAAGCTTTGGTTCTGAGCCTGCAATCCCCGCACTTTGGGAGGCCAGGTGAGTGGATTGCCTGAGCCCGCCAGTTCCAGACCAGCCCCGGGCAACTTGGTGAAACCTCATCTCTACAATAAAATTTTAAAAACTAGCCGGGCATGGTAGCGCGCGCCTGTAATTCCAGCTACTTGGAAGGTTGAGGCGGAAGGATCGCCGGAGCCCAGCAGGGCAAGGCTGCGGTGGCCGGGAGCGTGCCACTGCCCTCCTGCCTGGGTGACGGAGGGAGGCTCCAACACACACACACACACACACACACACACACACACACTTTTGATTGACCTTTGATGCGGAAGCACAACTTCCAAATGTACTGCAAGGAAGTACACCCTCCAAAAGATAACTCCAGATTTTTTTGGGGGGAGATTCCCCTTCATATATCCTAAATATGGTTTGGGTTTTTTTTTTCTTTTTAAAACACACATATTACTTCTTTCCCTAAACATTTCCAATAGCTCCCTTATTTCTTTGGTTTACTTAAAAATTCTTTACCAAGGCCTACAATACAATGCAAAGACCCATCTGGGCTCAGTCTTCCCTGCGTTGTCTTTCTGTTTTCAGCTTCATCCAGCTTGCCCTATCCCTCCCTATCCAGACCTGACAGCAGCCCCTCCCGTACACACTTTGTTTATAGTGATATTATGAAAGATTTTATGGTGGCTAATATATTATGTGTAGACATAATGAATAGATTCATATTTATTTCTCTAGTGAATTATAAACATCTCCAAAAATGAAAACCACATTATTATTATTATTTTAGAGTCAGAGTCTTACTTTGTCACCCAGGCTGGAGTGCAGTGACACAATCATGTCCACTGCAGCCTTGACCTCCTGGGCGCAGGTGATTCTTCTGTCTCAGTCTCCTGAGTTGCTGAGACTACAGGCATGCACCACCACACCTGGCTAATTTTTTTAATTTGTTAAATGAGGTCTCACTATGTTGCCTATTTTAGTCTTGAATTTTGGGGCTCAAGCAATTTTCCCACCTTGGCATCCCAGAGTCCTGGGATTACAGGTATGAGCCACTACACCCAGCCACACATCATCATTTTTATTTTATTTTTTGGTATCTTATAGCTCACACTACTGCATTGTCTAATGCTGGCAGTTGAAGAGGCTTTTCCATGAGAGAAGTGTCTGGCTTATAACTTTAACTTGTCTCTGAAAGTCACATTTTCCCTTAGAGTTCTCTACTTGCTGTTGCCATCAGCATGCTAGCCTCAGAGTGAGAGCATATGGTTCTCCTTTTTTTTTGGAAAATCTTTTCTTTTTTTTTTTTTTGAGTTGGAGTCTCACTCTGTCGCCAAGACTGGAGTGCAGTGGCTGCTCCCGGCCACCACAGCCTCGACCTGCTAGGCTCCGGCGATCTTTCCGCCTCAGCCTTCCAAGTAGCCGGAATTACAGGCATGCGCTACCACACCCGGCTGATTTTTTGATTTATTGTAGAGATGAGATCTCGCTGCCCAGGCAGGTCTCGAACCCACGGGCTCAGGCAATCCACTCACCTCAGCCTCCCAAAGGCACGGGATTACAGGCTGAGCCACTGAGCCTGGCTGTTTCTCCCTTTAAGTACTTTGGTTAAATATGGACCACTGTCTCTTCCCGTTGATATCCCTCAATACATATGAGAAGAGGCCAAGATATCCAAATAAGATTTTTTGGGGAATTAATAAAAGGAAAATAAATCCACAAAGTACCTTGAAACTATATAATTTGGGATATAGGGTGCCCCATGTTCTTTGAGCTCAAGGCCTTTTTTCCATGTGGAGGAATTGCCTGGCAGCCCATATCCAAGGACTAATATCTAAATCTCTTCCTCCCTAAAGTACTCTAGAGAGAAAAGGACATGGATAGGGACAGAAATTCCTTCTCCATCCTGTCCAAGGCCAATATTTCTAGTTCATTTCCTTTATAAGCCACTGACTCTTCTTTAGGGAATGACATTAAGAATGTTCATTCCTTCAATGGACACTCCACCCCACCCCCAGCATGGGACTGCGTCTTTATACTCTGCCTTCTTCATAACATCCATATCAGAAAAGAGGCAAACCATGTAGTGATTAAAATACAGGCTATGAAGTAAAACCTGGATTCAAACCTTCACTCTACCAGTCACAGCTATGTGGTTTGGGGCAAGTTACTAAATCTTTCTGGTTCCTCAACATTTTTGTTTTGTTTTGTTGTTTTTTCATAAAATAGAAATAATAGCAGAGCCCACCTGATGGGGTCATGAAGCAAGATAACAGATGTCAAACACTTGCATTGGTGGTTAGGACATAGCAAGGACTTCTCATGTTAACTTGCTGTGATGCAGAGGTACAACTGCCATTCATTCAAAGGACACACATTTGGAGGAATATGAGGCCCAATTAGGCCAGTGATAATTTGGTAAATTATATTAAGGAAAGAGATCTCAAGATAAAGATCTACAAAGAGACTTACTGGTAACAGCAAGAGCTGTATTAGCTGGTTATCCAGTTGTGAAACATTTGCAGTAAATAAAAAGTAGTTTAACGTTTTCTGTTCATTTCACAGTAAACAAAAAACAGTCAACTATTGCTGGTAATTAACCTTATTGTAAAGAAACGTAACGCCACAATCAATCAGCCACTCCACAGACCTCTGGAAATTTTCTTTTGCAAACCTCCCCCAAAGACAATTCTTTAGCTCACTAAACTCTAACATCCCTCTTATAAAAGCATCCCTCTAGCCCCTGGTTCTTTGCAGAAGGCAAATAGCAAATGCTCTTGGATGCCTCTGCCCATTGTGCCCTTTGCAACATATCATCCCCTTAATAAATCTACTTTTCTTAATTCATAACTATCTTGGTGAATACATGGACCCCTGTGACTCCACCCATACCCAAGCCCGTTGCTACACACAGCAACACACAGGAGCTCTGTTCTCTTGCTAGAATACTGAGCATGGAAGACAGAATATAATTGTTAACTTGGAAGGGAAAATGAAGCCAGAGCATAGCAGAACCTCGAATGACAGATGAGGTGATCCCCACACTGCTCTGCAAACACGTATTTAGGAATCACGTGCCTTCATTCCCAGTTCTTTCACCCCCTGTCCCCTTCTATCATCCCTCCTTAGAACGGAAAGCCACCAATTCCCTCTTTACCAGGATCTTTTGAAGTGCAGGTTTTACTTTAATCTTTAGTGGAGCTTCAGAGTCTTAGCGATTCATTCATCCTTTTTATTATGCCACAGCATTTTTGATCAAACAGAATTTGAGAAGACAGAATCTATCCTGTCAAACAGTAAACAAAGAAACCCTCATAATAGCCCAGTGTTCTCACATGGCCTCAAGCCCTAGGTGTCCTGGAATGCTCCAGATCTGTAGAAAGGCACTAAACTGTCTTGAATACAGAAAAGGGATAATATAAGACAAGTTTGGCTCCTAAATGTATCTGTGCCTTATAGAGTCATGATTATACTGATTATTAGGTTTTTTAAAAATGCTTTAGTGGTATAGCCTGGAAGAGGGACCCACAAACTTTTTCTGTAAAGGGTCAGAGGGTAAATATTTTAGGCTTTCTGGGTCACGCAGTCTGTATCTCAGCTACTCAACTCTGCCATTGCAGGGGAAAGGAGTCAGTCATAGACAATTAGTGAATGAATAGGTGAGGCTGTGTTACAATAATATGTTACTTACAAAAGCAGAGGTAAGCCGGATTTGGCCCAAGGGTCAAAATTTGACAAACACAGGCCTTGTATAATGTTTCTCAAACATTTGTCATGTCCATACCACGTCACGGTTTTTTGCCAAATCTATAAACATATGTCATCTTAGGTATTATAAAATTATTAAAGTTCACTCTATTTCTAAATAAATTTATTTTAAAATAAAAAATATTGCTACTGTAAGAAGAAAATTAGTATTAAATGATAACCTTGAACAAATAAATAAAATGTTAAAAGGAACTGGGCAATGGAAGTTTGCTCATTGAAATCTGAAGAAATGAGGTTTTGTTTTATTTTATTATTTGTGTGTGTGTGTGTGTATGTGTGTGTGCGCGTGCACGCACACACATGCCCAGGAAGGATGAAGGACAGGAGGAATGAGGGACACAGAAAGTTGAGAAAGCAGGATTTATTGAGAGGACAGAAAATCTCCCAGAGTGGGAGGAGACCCAGGGGTTTGCCCTATTTTATTTATTTTTTTGAGTTGGAGTCTCACTATGTCACCCAGGCTGGAGTGCAGTGGCACACTCATGGCCACCATAGCCTGGACCTGCTGGGCTCAGGCAATCCTTCCACCTCAGCCTTCCGAGTAGCTGGGACTACAGGCATGCACCACCACACCCAGATAAGTTGCAGGCTGGTCTCTGGACTCAGACGATCCTCTTGCCTTGGGCTCCCAAAGTGCTGGGATTACAGGCTTCAGTCACCACACCTGGCCTATTTTATTTTATTTTAAAAATGTGGGGTACAGGTCAGGATTAGGTACATATGTGGTCTATGTACAGGTGAAGTTTGGGCCTCCCATTGGTCCTCACTTCGCCTGGTTTAGGATCAGGTACCCTTGGTGACTTCCCTGCTATATTTCCCTCCCCAGAAATGAGATTTACTGCTAAAGGCAAAGGCTTTTGAACAAAGCCGGTGTTATAGGGCACCTTGCTCACTCTCCACACAGTTCTCCCCACATTAGCTGTTATTCCTACCACCACAGCACATGTGTACATGCTATTCTGCCGACCTGGAATGCTTGTCCCTGCCTCTTTATCTGGCTACACTTGGCCCTTTGTAATGTGGATTCCACATCCATGGATTCAACCAACCACAGATCAAGAATATTCAGAAAATAAAAATTCCACAGATTTACTTGAATTCGCCACATACCAAGTACTAGGCTGAATCCACAGGAATGATTGATGTGTATTAAATCAATAGATTATATATAATATGGCATTATACATAATCTAGAGATGATTTAACACATACAGGGTGATGTAGAAAAGTTATATGCAAATATGGCACCATTTTATATAAGGAACTTGAGCTTCTGAAGATTCTGGTCTTGGAACCAATCCCTCACAGATATCAAGCGGTGACTATAACCCATCAGAGAAGGCTTCCCCCTGAATAAGTCAAACCTCCCTATTATAGCTGCTCTTAGACCAGAACTTTGAAGTACTTGTCACAAATGATGCTTTATACTGGCTGGGAAATTGTTGAATTATTTTCTGACTGCCCTGCTGTATTGCCTTCTCCTTGAAGTCCAGAGATCAGAAACTAGCACAGTGCCTTAATGTATAGTTATTACTTCTAGTAAATAGTTATTACACTGAATAAAGAAAAGCAAAAACTGAAATTAAAAGTGTATATACATTAGAAAATTCTAGTTGTAACTTTTCTTTTCTATAATATAAATCTGCATGTCATTCCTCAGATCCTGTCAATTTGTATTCCAGTAACTGGTTAAAAGCAGCAGTTTGTTAAGGGAAATGTTTAGCTGTTTTCAGTAAAGTTAGGGGTAGGAATTCTTCCTCGAGGCATGGAGGAGAAGTGAGTGATTCTGAGTTTTAAGGTTTAGCCTTCTCCAAATCTTTCAGATCTTCCCAGATATCACCATTCTAGCTGTTAGGAGTTCTTTCATTCTTGATTAGTACTCATCTCACAAGACCTAATGAGAATGTAAATTTATTACTTTAAAATAAATACCCAATTCTTAAAATAAAAAAGTTTTCATGCCTATGCCATCCAAGATGATCTCTAATTTTACAACTGTACTGTACATACTTTGGGGAACAATAGCAAGTTAAACAGCAATACTTTATATTGAAGCCAGCATGGGTTCGAATCTTAGTTCTGCCACTCACTGACTTCTATAATCTGGATATCCTTATCCATGATACAAAGATAACAATAGCTACCTTACAGAATAATTCTAAGTGTTTTGTTCCGATAATAATGTAGAGTAGATCCTCAGCCCAATAAAAAGTGTGTTGTTGTTCTTACATGAAGACTTATTTACCACTTTTAAGTCTTTACTCAAATATCACTTCTCAGTAAAGCCCACCCTAAGTATTCCAATTACCATTGTGACCTGCCCTATCTCCTCCAAGAACACATGACCTCCCTAGCCCTACTCTATTTTTTCTATTTTCTACAACACTTATTGTCTGTCCAAGTACGGTGACTCACACCTATAATCCTAGCTACTCGGAGACTGAGGTGGGAGGATCACCTAAGCCTGGGAGGATCTAGGCTGCAGTGAGATTCATCATACAACTGCACTCCAGCCTGGATGACAGAGTGAGATTCTGACAAAAGAAAGAAAGAAAGAAAGAAAGAAAAGCCAGAGAAAAAAAGAAAAGTAGACTCTCCTTTGTCTTATATATAGATATGTTTTCTCCTTTATTGTATGGTCTCCATAATTAATATTCCAAATCAGTGTCTCTTTACTCCTGTTTTAAAAGTCAAGGCATTTTTATCCCTTAATACCAAGTAGCCAACAGCCCAACTGGGAATGGGCCTTAGGTTTGAGGAATTGGTCTTAAGACATCCTTCTGTCTCAACAGAGTCCCACAATCCATAGACAACTGTGAGAAAGTTACTGATTTTGAAAGTGCAATAAACTTTTCTAACTATGCTAAATATATTCCTTTCAGGAATTCTATTAAAACTGTTACATGTGTATTTGTATAGTACAAAGAGAACTCAGAACTAACCACTCATTATTAACAGATGTTCCATGTCTCCACACTCATAAGGTTGACAAATTGTCCTGCTATAATTGGTTATTAACCATTTGTTGAAATAATACTAATTTACATGTTGGATCTAGTCATCAAAACTTCCAGTTATCATGTTGTGGAAAAATGAAATAGAAAAGGACACCGAGTTGGAAAATTGAAAACAGCAACTATGTTGTCCATCATGCAAGATTATCTTTTAGGGTCTTCCCCACCATAGAAATCTTCCAAATATTGGTTATTGAAACTCATCTTAAAACTCCTGGAGAAGTGTTATTAACAATTATTCTAGAAAAACTATGGGTAAATCAGTATTTTATTTTATTTTTATTGTCAGAATGGTAATGTACCCATGTCATAACAAGGTTTAAGGGTGGCACAGCTCATACATGTGCACATAAAAACCCAATCATCACACTAAATGAACTACAAAAGGATCACAGTATTTTATTTTTTTAAAAGTTGAATTCTCTCTATCTCTAATTTACTTTTAAATACACTATATTTTCTAATCTAAAAAAATTGAATCAATTTGTGATATGTAGGTCCAGTTTTGTGTCAGGATTGTGTGAACAGAAAAGAAGTTTGTTGACAGAGTATGATTGTACTGGAGCCATGAACTTCAAAGGGCAAGTCTTCACTGAAGTTACCAGTCCTTACAGCTTTACATGACAAATGCAGATCACAAATCTTTATGGAATTTTTAAAAATCCATAAGGATTTTTAGGAACTTTCCTTTAAAAATGTAACACTACACAAAAGGAAATTGCAAATCAACGTGTGAATATTACTCTATTTTTGGTAAACTAAATAAAATTAGACATGCTTATTTATATGCTTAAAAACTAGTCCAGAAAAAAGTATTGTTTATACCTTTCTGTATCACCTACATTTTTTAAGTATCTACTATTCTTGTGCTTAAATTTTTAAATTAATGTTCAACCAAATTTAAGTCAAACTCATTTAAAAAGCACCAGACTATAAATTGTTTTTATAACAGCACAAACTCGTTGTTATATCTGTCCCATATTTCCACTAAGTTGACTTTTAAGCCATGCATACTGCCAGAGAAGTCCATCAATCCAAGCTTTTGCCTGAGTGTTATATTAATAACACTTTCTTATCTATAAATAATGCCAGAAACATTAAAAACAGCTAAGATTAGAATCATAGTATATTAGTGTTTGAAAAGAACCAATAACACCAAGCAATAATTATTTAGTATTTGCTATCCACTGTTCTAAGAGTTTTGAATTATAAGTCATTTTGTCCCCGTAACAACCTAGAACAAATCAGAGAATCAGTAATCATTGAGCCGAAAGGAACCTTAAATATCAAATATCCTACAGGTGCTTTCTCATCTAAATGGGACTTGAAGAGAGTTATTCTCCTAAACTATTCTCTAGACTTCTTTTTCCCAATTTTGTTTCAATCTGGTTCCCTTCTTTGGGAACCACAATGGCTTGTCAAAGTTTCTCTTGTATTTTGATGCGCGGAATTAAACATAACATTCTAGATTTGGTATGCCACAAAATCAGAGATATCATCTCTTAGTGCAAGTAATAATATGGTTTAATGGAAAGGTCATGTCTGCCCTACCACTAGGTGTGTATCTTGTACTGATGTTGGACTACTATTATAATACAGTTGTCATACTGAGGCCAAAGTTTATCATCATGTCAATCACATGAGTAGAAATTGGGGTCTCACTGTAGTGAAGTAGTCATTCCCAGTGTCAGTTATTCATGGAAAAGCTACATCCTGGGAATGGAAGTATAACATGGAAGAGGGATTACAATGAGGAATAAATGAATCATCTTCTTCACTCCACTCTGGGTCTTTAGAAATGTTTGCAGAGCTCTTGTTTGATGAGGCAGATAAATACCACACCAAGAGGCAGACTGCGTGCCTAGCAAAGAGATAGAACCCGAGGCAGGGTCATATCCACAAAGGAACATGAGGAGAGCTAGGGTTCCGTTCTTTAAAAAAGCCATTTCCAGGCCAGGCATGATGGCTCCAGCCTGTAATCCCAACATTTTGGGAGACCAAGACAAGAGAATTGCTTGAGCTCAGGGGTTCGAGACCAGCCTGGGCAACTTGGTAAGACCTCATCACCACAATAAGTCAAAAAATAAGCCGGGCATGGTAAGTGCACACCTGTAGTTCCAGCTACTTAGAAGGCTGAGGCAGAAGGATCACCTGAGCCTAGCAGGTCAAGGCTGTGGTAGCCATGAGCATGCCACTGCAATCCAGCCTGAGTGTCAGAGTGAGACTCCAACTCAGAAAAAAAAAAAAAAATCAATTTCCAGAAGCCAATTGCATATGATGCTCCATATGTGGAAGTTCTCTCCAGTTTCCTGGAACCTTTAGCTAAATTATGGCTTGAGCCACAGTAAAAATATATAGAGTGCAATTGGTTGGTGGCAGTAAAGTTCCTTAAAGGGAAAAAGAAGAGTTGTGAGGTCCAGCCACTCCTCCCTATCCAGAGACTCTCTGCTCACTGCCGAGCCTGGAGAATTCTAATGTTATTCTATTAAGGGAACTGATAAGTTTTCTTGTAGCATACTAATATTTTTAGCTTTTCAACAATCACATTAAATCTTATAACTGTAATAAACTTCAGATCAGCTAGAATGTGCAAGAATTTTTCAGACATCTTCACTGTACATACACCATGCTTGTTTGGACTATGTATTTTTAACCTAAATATGAGACCTCACAGTTTTCAATTAAACGGGGTTTTTGTTTGTTTTGGCCCTAATTTTCCAGCATGTCAAGATCATATAGTCAATCTTAGTTTGAATGATTTTAGTACTAGTCAGCCCTCTCCTCTCTGACCATATTCAAATTGGACAAATATATGTTATTAATAAGATAGGACCAAGGATAGAACTTGCTTTTTTTACTTGTCCAGGCTTGAAACTTGAATTTTCTTAGTATTAACTGGTGAATATTTCTCCATCGAATTCTCAAGAATATCCCAGGGAGGTTGCCAAATGCTTTGTGGCATGTAAAATACCCTGTATTTACATCATTTCCAGACAACCTAGTGATCTTACTTGAAAAGTAAGAAGAAAAATGATTAATTTAGCTGCTATCAAATCTATCTTATTGATAGATTTGATCAACTTATTCTTTTTTATTTTTTTATTTTTTCAATTTTTTAAAATTTAATTTTTATGTTAAAAATGTGGGGCACAATTCAGAGTTAGGTATACAAATGTTCTTTAAGCAGCTACCCTTGTTGATGAGGTATGCCTCTCCCTCCCCCAGCTGATTCCCAATACTGCCAATCCTGCTCCTCCACCCCCACCGCTGGCAGTTTTTCACTACTGCCAATCTTTTTCTTATAGTATTACAAGAATCATTCAAGTTTCAGTTATAAGTGAGAACATGTGATTCTCAGTTCTTTGTTTCTGTGATGTTTCACTTAGTATTATCAACTCTAATTCCGTTCAGGTTGCTGTAAAGTTCATGATTTTGTCCTTCTTTATGGCTGTGTAATATTCCATTGTGTATATATACCACATTTTAAAAATCTAGTCCTCTTTCAATGGGCAGCACGGTTGGTTCCATATTCTTGCTATTGTGAACAATGCTGCAATAAACATATATGTGCAGGTATCCTTTTCATAGAGTGATTTGAATTCCTCTGGGTATATTCCCAGTAGGGGGCTTGTGGGGTCATATGGAAGGTCCATTTTTAGATCTTTTAGGAATTGCCACACTGCTTTCCACAGAGGCTGTACTAGTTTACACTCCCACCAAACACGTAGAAGTGTTCCTTTTCACTGCATCATCTCCAGCATCTGGTTTTTTTGAGTAACTTATTCTTTTTTAAAATGTCAAACTCTCTGCCTAACATTTGTTTTATATGTTTTGCCAAGAATCAGTTTCAGCATTAATATAATTCATAATCCCCACTCCATCTTTTGGGGGGAAACCATGAAAAACATTAGCCTGTCAATCCACTTTCTTTTTATAAAAGAGAAAAAACCCAGCAGCATGCCAGCTAGCTCTTTTACTGCATCCCCTTTTACTGGTTTTGAAGATTAGGCCATAGTCACAGAACAACAGAGATGTAAAGCCAATGCCAGATATGGGTTACCCCCTTCCAAGAGTTTCCAAATACAAATGACCATCAGAACCAAGTGGAGAGAGTTTTGTTTTGTTGTTGACTGCTTTGGATTTATTCCTCCAGTATTCTGATTCAGTATTCAAGAGAAACCCAGAATACCCAGTAGTTCTGATGAAGAGCCGAGTTTGGCAGCTACCGTGATCATTTCCATGCTTTTTTTCCTTAGGTATAATGGAGCAAATCACTTTGATAGAGAAATAATGATTACTGTATTTTACAGATTCCAAGACACTTTTTATGCACTTTAATATTTTTTAAGCTGAGACATATGAGGGGGAACACAAAAATAGTATATTTATTCTTATACATTTCAACTTCAGTCACCTTCAAAGTACTCTTCAATTGATGCAATACACCTATTGAAACGCCTTTTCCACTGTTCAGAACAGTTTTTGAATGTGTCAATTTTGATACCTTCTAGTGCTGCTGCCAGTTTTTGTTTCATTTCTTCCACATCAGCAAAACATTTCCCTTTGAGAACTTTTTTCATCCAGGGAAACAAAGTCACTTAGGGAAAGATCGGGTGAATAGGGAGGATAGGGCATGGGGATTCTGCCTTTTTTGGTCAAAAACTGCTAAACACTCAGCATGGTGTGGGCAGATGCATTGTCATGGTGGAAAAAGACAGTCACCTGTTTGCCACAACTTGGGACGTTTCTTTCACAAATCGTGACACAACCTTCTCAAAACTTCCAGATAAAAACTTTGGTTGATCATTTGATCCAGAGGAACGAAATCTGAGTGTACTTCAAGAGGCATGCCAGGTTTGGGGGGTCCCCTTCTACCTTATAATTGGTAGGGTTTTGTAATTTAATTGAGAGCATCTTTTTTTCTTTCTTAGCGGTGATTAAAAAGATGATGCATCTTGAAGTTGATGGCATATTAGATTCAATAAAAAATGGTTGGTACAAGTTGTCAATTAATTTCACTGTGTTTTATCGTCACAAACTTATCTTTAACCTTTAAGCTCATGGTAAATAGACATATGCCTTTGATCACAGGGTAGAATGAAAACACATTTCCTTCAGACTGCTGGAAAAATCAGCAGTCATCTTTGTGTGGCAAGAAAAGCCAATAGTGTCCGGGACATTTTGGTAACAAAATTGAGGGGAAAAAATGAAAAGAAAAGAGTTCATGAGGAATGATTGGCTAGTCTAAGCTCTCAGCTTAATGTGACCAAAAGAGTTTTGAGTAATAATAATTTGAAATTTATTATGAATACATTAAAGAGAATAGAAGTGTAGTGCTACATAGGGGCCTTTTATTTTCTTACCTGCGGGATAGCTTCCTTGAGTTAGAAGTAAACCTGGAAATGAACTAATAAACAGGGATCAAACCGTGACCCAGGCATGCACACAGGAGTAGTCTGTGCAATGAACAATGTGTGACACAATCATAGGGGAAAAAATTTGAGGGCTATTGAGAACTGTCTATTCATATCTTTTGCCCACTGTGTAATGGGACTGTTTGCTTTTTTCTTTTCAGCATGTTTGAGTTCCTTGTAGATCCTGGATGCTAAGCCTTTGTCAGACATACAGTTGGCAAATATTTTTTCCCAGTCTATGGATTGTCTCCCTGCTCTCTTGATGGTTTCATTAGCTTTGCAGAAGCTTGTCAGTTTGATGAGGTCCCACTTGTCTATCTTATATCTTATGGCCCGTAAGTTTCGGGTTTCGTTCAGGAATTGGTCACCAGTTCCAATTTCCATAAGGGTGTCTCCTGCATTTTCTAAGGTTCTTATAGTTTGAGGTTTTACATTTAGTTCTTTGATCCATTTAGAGTTAATTTTTGTGTTTGGTGATAAGTAGGGATCTTGTTTTAATCTTCTGTATATGGTCAGCCAGATTTCCCAGCACCATTTACTGAATAGGTTCTCCTCTCCCCAGTGATTGGTGGTGGAAGATTTGCTGAAGAGGAGTTGGTTGAGAAATTGAGATTTTGCTTCTGGAATCTCTATCCTGTTTCATTGGTCTATATGCCTGTTCTTGTACCAATACCAGACTGTTTTGATTATTGCAGCTTTATAATAGAGTTTAAAGTTGGAGTGTGATACCTCCCGCTCTGTTTTTTGTTTGTTTTGTTTTGTTTTGTTTTTTGCTGAGTATTGTTTTGGCAATTCGTGGTTTATATTTCCATATGAATTCCTGTTTTGTCGTTCCAGGTAATTTAATGAGTATTGTGTTAAATCTATAGATTGCCTTGGGTAGGATGGAATCTTAACAATGTTGAATCTTCCTATCCATGAGCATGGAATATTTTTCCATTTGTTTGTGCCATCTTTGATTTCTTTGAGCAGTGTTTTATAGTTTTCATTGTAAAAGTCTTTCATGTCTCTGGTTAGGAAGATGACAAGGTATTACCCTTTTTTTTTTCTGGTTATTGTGAATGAGATTGTGCTTTTTATTTGGGTTTCTGTTTGTTTGTTGTTGGTGTATAGAAATGTGACAGTCTTTTGCACATTTATTTTATACCCTGAAACTTTGCTAAAGTGCAAGGAGGTTTTTGACAGATTCTCTGGGGTTTTCGAGGTATAGAATCATGTTGTCTGCAAAGAGGGATAACTTGACTTCCTCTTTTCCTATTTGAATACCCTTGATCTCCTTCTCTTATCTGATTGCTCTAGCTGAGACTTCCAAAACTATATTGAAAAGGAGGGGTGAAAGTGAGCATCCTTGTCTTATTCCAGTTTTCAGGGGAAATGGTTCCAATTTCTGTCTGTTTAGCAGTATGTCGGCTGTTGGTTTCTTGTAGACGACTCTTACTATTTTTAAGTATGTTCCATCTGTGCCTAGATGTTCGAGGGTTTTTATCAAGAAAGAGTGCTGGATTTTATCAAAAGCTTTTTCCACATCTAATAATATAATCATGTGGTTTTTGTTTTTCATCTGTTGATGTGCTTAATTACATTTATGGTCTTATGAATGTTAAACCAGCCCTACACCCTGGAATGAAGCCTACTGGGTCATAGTGGATGATTTTTGAGATATGTTGTTGAATCTGATTTGCTAGGATCTTGTTGAGAATTTTAGCCTCTATGTTCATCAAAGATATTGGTCTGTAGTTCTCTTTCTTTGTTGGATCTTTACCTGGTTTGGGTGTCAATGTGATATTAGCTTTGTAAAATGATTTGGGGAGAGTTCCATCTTTCTCGATTGCCTGGAATACTTTCAGTAGAATTGGTATCAGCTCCTCCTTGTATGTTTTGTAGAATTCTGCTGGAAAGCCATCTGGTCCAGGGCTTTTTTTGTAGGTAGTTTTCTTATGTCATGGTCAATTTCCTGGATTGTTATTGGTAAAAATTTCTTAAGCAAGACACGAATATACAACCCTTAAAGAAAAAAGGCTGACAAATCAGGCTACATGGAAATGAAGAACTTCTATTCTTTAAGAGAAATGATTGAAAGAAAAAAATGGCAAGCAGTCAGAATTGGAGGAAATATGTTGATAGACATTAAGTTGGACTAGTGCTGCTGTGGGTATTCTTGAACCTCTTTTGGTGTATGTTTTATACAATTTTCTTAGGTATAACCCAGGAGTGGTTTATTACATAAATCAGCATATAGGGTTTATATTTTTGATATTACATATGAATAATATTATATGACAATAGAATATTATGATATTATATTTTATTCTAATATTATATATGAATAAATTCTATTGCAAAAGAATATTGCACAGCAATGAAAAAACTACCATCAAAACAATAAGAATGATTATCACAAAAATAATGTTGAAGGAGAAAGACAGACACAAAAGAGTGCATATTACATGTTCTTATATATATATATACTTATTTTTTTGAGTTGGAGTCTCACTTTGTCGCCCAGACTGGAGTGCACACTCACAACCACCCCAGCCTTGACTTGCTGGTCTCAGGCGATCCTTCTGCCTCAGCCTACAAAGTAGCTGGAACTACAGGCAAGCATCACCATGCCCAGTTAATTTTTTTATTTATTGTAGAGATGAGGTCTCACCAAGGTGCCCAGCCTTGTCTCGATCCCCTGGGCTCAGGCAATCCTCTTGCCTTGTCCTCCCAAAATGCTGGGCTTACATATTTGAGCCACTGCACTCAGCCTTATATAAATTTATAGAACAAAGAACAAATCTAGGGTGATAGAAGTCAAACAGTAACTATCTTTGTGGGGAGGATGGTAATTGGGGTTAAAAAAATATCAGTGTGAAACTGCTTTAAACTGCGGATGTGTCATCTGTATGCTTTCCTGCATGTATGCTGTCCTTCAATGAGATAATGTATTATAAAAAAGATAAAAGAAAAAGCATTATAGTTATAATCATCAATTGTCGAATTGATTTTGAGCCAATAGAGTTGTGAGTTGAAGATAATTCAAAGGATTCACTGAATTTCAGCTAAAACAAGCGGCTCAGGTGACTTGACATTTCTGGTTATGGAGGACATTTATTAGTATATGAATCTTAGCCTAGATAAAGTCTATCTTATTTTGAAGTAATTGATACACATCAGGAGGTCTTTTTAATTTTTTTAATTTATCATTGTTATGTTTATATGCCTCACTTGCATAACATAAGCTGGTCCTGAGCTATTTGATGAATTGCAATTTCCTTCAGAGTTGATTTTTTTCTTGATTAATTTTCTAATATTAAAGTTTTCAATAGAAATTTTATTCTGTTGTCTTCTCTGACCATAAAAATATAAAACTTAGTAGCTCAGATGCTTAGCAGACTATAGAACTTCTTTTTAATCTCATTTTTCTATGGAATCCATACTTTCTATGGTCTAAGTGTCTGTGTTCCCACAAAATTCATATGTTGAAATCTTAACTCCTAAGGTGATAGCACTAGAAAGTGGGTTTTGGGGGATCTTCTCTATGAACAGAATTAGTGTCCTTTTAAAGGGGCCTCAGAGAGCTGCCTTACCTTCTACCATACAAGGACACAGCTAGAAGGTGCCATTTCTAAACAGAAAGAAAGCCCTCATCAGAGCATCGAAGCTGCTGGTGCCTTGAGTTTGGACTTCCTTGCATACAGAATCGTGAATCATAAATTTTTGTTGTTTAAAAGCTACCCCAGTTTTGGTATTTAGTTATAACAACCTGAATATACTCAAATAGTACTATTACATCTTATTTGAGTTTGTAGAAGTACATTAGCCAATAAAGAAGGCAACCCGTGGTCCATTGTTACTCTTCTAAGGCCTTAATGATATAAAATGTGCTGGGGCATCAGTATCTCAAAGAGATATCTGTATGCTCATATTCATACTGGCTATTATGGCTATTTTCACAATAGGCAAGATATGGAAACAGCTTAAAGGTCCATCCATGGATAAATGAATAAAAGAGAAATTCTGTCATTTGCAACAACATGGATGATTCTGGAGGACATTATGCTAAGTGAAATAAGCCAGGCAAAGAAAGACAAATACAGTGTGATCTCACTTAAGTGAATTATATAAAATAGTCAACCCCACAGAAGCAGAATAGAATGGTGATTGCCAGGAGCTGTAGAGGTCAGGGGGATGGAAAATGTGGGTCAAATGGTATAATATTTTGATTTTTTAAGATAAGTAATTTCTGGAAATCCAAGTATAGCAGTGTGCAGTAGTTAACAATACTGTATAACGTACTTGAAATCTGCTAGGAGTATAGATATTAAGTATTCTCATCACAAAACAAGGAAAGAAAATGTAACTATATGAGGTGATGGATATGCTAATCAGCTTGATTGTGGTGAATATTTTACAATGCATACTTTCATCAAAATGCCAAGTTGTACACCTTAAATATATGCAATTTTTATTCAGCATTTATACCTCAATAAATCTGGGGGCAGAGAAGGAAGAAAAGACTGAGGGGAATGGAGGCAGGACTAGAAGCAGGGCAACAAGTTAGGAGGCTGTAGCGATCATCCAGGCAAGAAAAGCTAGTGACTCACACTAGGTTAGCGGCAGCAGATGTGGTGAGAAGTAGTCAGATTCTGAATATATTTTGAAGGCAGAGCCAACAGGACTTCATGTTGTCCTGGATGTGTGGTGTCAGAAAGGTGTCAAGAAAGACTTCAAGGATGTGAGCCTGAGCCACCAGAGAAGTTGCCATCAACTATGTGGCAAGGACAAATATGAAGGTGGAAGGAAGGTCAGGAGATGAGGGCTCTTCAAGAAATCTACTTTGTAAAGTGTCTTCTTACTCTCAAATCAAAAAATGGGGCCAAGGAATCAACTAACGAATTACAAATGATCGCCAGGAAAGAAACACACCTGCTATCAAGAATGTTCTTCAGATGGAGTAATTTTCTCAGGGATCAGAATGTGGTTCCTAAACATGATGATATTCTCATCAAAGTTTAGAAGCTCGACGGTGGCTTTTTTCTACCCTCTGGGAACTGTGGCTTAGGGTGGGAACTGTGGTTTAGGGAGAATGGGCAATCTTGCTCATATCAGTCAGTGGTAACTTCCGGGTCTCCTACTGAGCTTACATTGCCTTCCTCTTTTTTTTTTTTTTATCGAAGTCTCACTTGGTTTCCCAGGCTGGAGTGCAGTGGCATGCTCATGGCCACCACAATCTTGACCTGCTGGGCTCGGGTGATCCTTCCGCCTCAGCCTTCTAAGTAGCTGGAACGGCAGGCAGACATCACCATGTCCAGCTAGTTTTTGTGATTTATTGTAGAGAGGAGATCTCACCAAGTTGCCCAGGCTGGTCTTGAAAAGCTGGACTTGGCTGTTCTTTTGCCTTGGCCTCTCAAAGTGCTGAGATTATAGGCTTGAGCCCCTGTGCCAGGTGACTGCCTCCACCTTTAATCTTAAAGCACTCAGTGTTTATCACATGGGAATAGCAAGCTAGACTCAGTAAAAAGAATTTGAGAAAATTATTGTAATGATAAAGCGAAGGAGCCATTAGTATTGCGCTCCTTTTTGTCCTCAAAATACTTCAAATATAAATATCATATTTTCTTTATTCTGATTTCCTCATGTAGAAGCATTCACATAGGAGGCCCAATGGTTAATACATGCAAGAGTATGTGGTAATACTTTTTATGATAAAGAAAGTAAGCTTTGAGAGAGAGTTCAGGCAAAAATTTCTGTTGTGTTGTTTGGCTGAATGAAATCACTCACTAATTTATATCTACAAATATGCCTTTGAAGTGACAACAATCTAGCTCAAAATACATCGTATAATCAAAATGGGGGTGAGGAATACTAAGAGAAGCAGATGATGTCATCTAGGAGGTCCATCTGTGTGACTTTCAACATGACTGTCTTAAGCAGGAGGAGAGAGTCTATCCACTGTGGCAGGGAGCATGGGACGCTGTTTTAGAATCAGAATTAGAAAGGAGACAGGGGTTCCAGGGCTATCATGACTGTACCCTGAGCCCAAATCTTCCCAGGAGAGGTAGGGCAATCGGCAAGCCCAAAGCCTCACCTTCTGCTTCTATTTTTTTTTTAAATTCTTTACCATGTTCCTTCATAGAATCAACCCAAGTTAATAAAAATGGCAGAAATCAACACTCTTTCTATAACCTTGAGCCAGATGGAGAAGATAATTTTACAGGAAAAAATATGAAGGCAGAAATTCAGAAATGTAAACAACAGATAAATCAGGCTAGAACCAGCTGGAGTTATTTTTCTCAGACAGAACAGCCTCCTCCATTGATTGTCACCTGACAAAGGAATGAAAAGGAATGCAGCACGAGTTTGTATAGACCCCAGAGCAAAAACGCACCTCCATTCCACATCTTTTTAAACTTTGTTTTATTATTTGGCATTTCTTTTTCTTTCTCTCTCCTCCCTGTGCTTAGTTTCCAGAGCATTACAAGTGATAACCGGAGTAGTCCCAACTTTTGCTTAATACAATTTCATGTCACTCAGAGATACCTGGGGTACTAATTTCCATGATATTCCAGGAGAAAGTACTTTACTCGAGCCTGATCATATCCCACTGGTCACTCAAATTTCTGCTCTCAGACAAGCAGTGACACACAGCTCTGGACCCTAGTTAAAGCACAGCAGAATCCTTCAAATCAGGTCAGGTGGGGGCATGTGTCACACTGCACACAGACTGAGGTGTGTGCAGTCGGGAAGATGATCTGAGAAACAGCCTCATGAAAAGAAGTCAATCAGATGGGAGCAGACCATCCCAGGGAGGCATCAGTGGGAGAGGCTGGGCAGAGGAGGAGAGTTCAGACATGGAGCTCATTGAATACAGTTGAAAACCAGCCACCAGAGGAAATTTAAAACAGAGGAGCAGCCAAGTACAGTGGCTCACATGTGTAATCCCAGCACTTTGGGAGGCTGAGACAAGAGATTGCTTGAACCCGCGAGTTGGAGATCAGCCTAGGTAACATAGCAAGATCTCACCTCTACAAACAAAACAAAAAACCAAAAAATAGCCAGATGTGATGGAGCATGCCTCTAGTCCCAACTACTCAGACTACTCAGGAGGTTGAGTCAGAAGATCTGCCTGAGCCCAGGAGTTGGAGGCTGCAGTAAGCTGTGATTGTCCACTGCACTCCAGCCTGGGCGACAGAGATATTGACTAAAACAAAAAAATATATAAATTGTTTTAAACAGAAAAGAAGAAAGAACCTGATTTATGTTCCAGATCTCCTGGTGCTATCTATGTTATTGTGGCTATGTCACTTAACCTAACTTAGACTCGGTTTCCTCATCATGAACACAATGACAGCTTCTACCTCATGTGTTCAGAGGAAAACAATGTGATGATACACGCAAAGCACTTATTAGAATACTTGGCATAATGTAGAAGTTCTTTGCATTTTGTCTACTAGCATTATTACTATTATTGTTACTATTCACCTTTAACAGAGTGTCTGTATCCATATTTATAGGGATTTGGGTACTTGGTGCGGCAAGGAGGGATGAAAGACTGGGTGCAGTGGCTGACATCTGCAATTCCTGCACTTTGGTAGTCCAAGCAGGACGATTGCGAGAGGCTAGGAGTTCGAGACCAGCCTGGAAGGCCATCAGGAAAGCAGGTTTCTCCCTTTATTGGGCTCACATTGGTCTTTTTCATTGCACCGAATTTGGGGTTTGGTTTGGTCAAAGCTCCTGTTCACTCCTTTATACCAGGACTTTTTTGGGTTTTTTTTGAGACAGGTTCTCACTCAGTCACCCAGGCTGCCATGCCGTGGTGCAATCACGGTTCACTGGAACCTCAAATTCTTGGGCTCCACCAATCCTTTCTGAGCCTCTCAAGAAACTAGGACTACTGGCGTGCACCACCATGCTCAGCTAACTTATTTTTTAAAATTTTTTGTAGTAACAGGGTTTCATTATGTTGCCAAGGCTGGTCTTGAACTCTTGGCCTTGAGTGATCCGCCTGCCTTGGTCTCCCAAATTGTCTAGGATTATAAGCATGAACCATCTTACCTGGGCTGCACCAGGGCTCTTAACATGTTATCCACGGAAGGGTATCAGAGGAAGGAGTGTGAATCAGACACTCACACATGCACACACACAGACAGAACCGCACACACATACACAGCAATATTTTTTATTTGCTTTTTCCAAGTCATCTTGCTGTACACATTATTTTTATGTCTAATAAGGGCTATTTCAGTAGACAGGCACTGTGCACTCATCAGTGTTGCCACGATATGTCAGAACAGTTCCCACTCATAGGAATTAATGAATATATATCCTGCCATTATGATGATGACATCTGTCTTTGTTTACTTTAGGACTAGCGTAAGTTAGAAAATGTCAAAGAAACAAATGACAAAATATCAGATATCCTTTGGCTTTGCTTTCAACTGGGTATGATAAAACACCAAAGCCCAAGAGCATTTTGTATGACACCTTCTTGCCAATGAAAGGGGGTAAAGCAAAAAATGCTGAAGTGGCATGTCATACTTTGTGTTCCAAAAATAGATTGAAGTAGACTCTTTCAAGAAAAGATGACTGGAGTTGAAAAGGCAGAACGTCACCAAAATGTGTTCTGGTCTGATGCAGCAACGTCGTTTTAAAATAGAAACAAGGTGGCCAGGATTGGTGGTTCAAGCCTGCATTCCCAGCACTTTGGGAGGCCAAGGCAAGAAGACTGCGTGAGCACAGGGGTCCAAGACCCGCCTGGACAACTTGGTTGAGACTTTGTCTCTACAATAAATCAAGAAAAAATTAGCTGGACATGGTGGTGCATGCCTGTGATTCCAGCTACTTAGAAGGCTGAGTCAGAAGGATCACCTGAGCCCAGCAGGTCGAGGCTGTGGTAGCTATGAGCATGCCACTGCACTCCAGCTTAGGCGACAGAGTGAAACTCCAACTCAAAAATAAACAAATAAAAACAAGGTAACTGGTAAAAAGCTACATACCCCCAAAATGGTCAAGTTAGAGTGTGATTTGGAGCAGAGGAAGTGGGTTAAAATAGGAGCTCTATACAATAAAATTCCATGGTGGATAACTTTCAGAAATTAATATCTGAGACGTGATGAAAAAATTGGAAGCTTCTTCATGCATCCAGTTGATGCCTTTAAAAATAAATTCTCATTTCACAAGTCCTTATTGAAATGGAAAATCATCTACATCTTTGGAATACTGAGAAGTTTCTGCTGCAAATAAACTTCATTAAATACTTTGTGAATAAATGTAACACCTGTGGTGCTTAGTAACACAAATCCCACTATTCTAGAGGAAGAAGTATCTTTATGCTGTAAGATCTGACTCAATGCTTTCTATAGTCATGCTTGTCCATAGCAAGGTGTCAAATATTGCTAGAGTCTTGAATCATTGCCTTTTCAGTATGTTTTCTCATAAAATGAAAGCGGAATGTGAACTTCTTTTTACAAATCTGTGATACAGAAATATGCAGACAGCTCTAAACTCAGCACAAATCTTTTTAAGGTACTACTAAAAGAAAACATAAATAAAATACTTCAGGACATTAGTCTGGGCAAAGATTTTATGACTAAGAACTCAAAAGCACTAGCAAAAAAACCAAAAATGGACAAATGAGACTATATTAAGCTAAAAATCTTCTGCACAGCAAAGGAAACAATCAACGGAATGAAGAGACAACATATTGAATGGGAGAAAATATTTGCGAACTATCTAACAAGAGACTAATATGTGAAATATACAAAGAACTAAACAGTAATAATAATCCTATTAAAATCAGCAAAGTACATGGATAAACATTTCTCAAAAGGAGACATACAAATGTCCAACAGACATATGAAAAACGTTCAACATCACTAATCATCAGAAGAATGCAAATCACAATCGCCATAAGATGTCATCTTACCTCAGTTAGAATGGCTATTATTAAAAAGACAAAAAACAAGCCGGGCTCGGTGGCTCAGCCTGTAATCCCATGCTTTGAGAGGCTGAGGTGAGTGGATTGCCTGAGCCTGCGAGTTTGAGACCCACCTGGGCAATTTGGCGAGACCTCATCTCTACAATAAATCAAAAATTCAGCCAGGCATGGTAGCACATGCCTGTAATTCCAGCTACTTGGAAGGCTGAGGCAGAAGGATCACTGGAGCCCAGCAGGTCGAGGCTGTAGTGGTCGAGAGCGGCCACTGCACTCCAGTCTGGGCAACAGAATGAGATTCTAACTCAAAAAAAAAAAAGAAAAAGACAAAAAAACCCCAGATATTGACAATGATGTGGAAAAAAGGGAACTTTTATATGTTGTTGATAGGAATGCAAATTAGTACAGCCATTATTGAAAATAGTACAGTAAGTCCCCTACACACAAACCTTCAAGTTGTGAACATTCAAAGATGTGAATATGTGTTCACATGTCCAATCATATAAGTTACTTCATGTGTCTGGTGTACATTGTCATGTACATGCATCCTCTATAAGTGGTTGTGCTTTTGTGTACTTTACTGTACAGTACTGCATATAATCCTGTTGGGAGCCAGCCTTGGAGGCCCACCTGATTGACAAAGTCCTGGTGCACTGAGGCTGCAAAGTGAGTCCGGGCAGCTGAGGCCCTTCTGTCTTCCATCTTTACTGTTGATATGGCTGAAGAATTCTGTGCAGTCATGGAAGAAGAAAATGGCATGTTTATGCAAAGTATTCACAGCTAACCTAGGAACGTCATGGTTCATTTTTCCATTTCTCACCATGCCATTTGGCCTTTTCTAACATATGCAATGGTTAAACTCTGAAGCACATCAAGAATGCTTTCTTTCACTTGGTTATAAGTTACTAGATATTGCTTGAGTAAAAAATGATATAAGTATATTCACTCATTTGATTTAAAATTATGTAGTTTAGTGTTTAGACATAAGGTTTTATAGAAGCACAACTTTATAGTCAGTTCATTATGAATTCATTATAAGTTCTAACACTTATCTAGGAGTTATGTAGGTGATTTATAACACTGTTTTCACAGGTTTAGGGTGAAGATTAATCATTAAGGTTTTTACTTAATTCAATAGTTAAAATTTTTAGATAACGTATATAGAATAGGTTTTCACTGAATTCATAATATACTAATTGTATACTTTTATGATAAATTAACTAAATACAGAAAGCAACCTTGGGGGCCTGGGAAACATCATTAAAAGCTTCTTTTGAGTTTTCTTTAGAAATATACACTGCACGATAAGAGAAAAGTAACGAAGACACCTGGACAGGAAAGGTGGTTACGAAGCTTTGAAGGTCATAGAAACCCTAGAGAAAACTCCTAATACGTGGAGAAATATGCACCTGGAAACTTTCTTGAGACATTTCAAAGACTGTAATTTGGGACTTTGAACTAAAACTATCATTTTTGGCTTTAAGAATAAGACTTATTGACTGAAAGTAGATAGTGTTCTTGGCTTGTTTGTTGCTTCTAAGACCACTAGATGGTGGTAACTTCTAAAAGATAATGTATGTGAAGGAATTTTCTTTGTCTTGCCCCTTTATGAATGGAATAAAAGTATAAAAGCTCTCTGTTTACTAACAATAAATGGCATCTGTCCTGCAAACAGGTGCCCAAGTGTATTATTTTGTTGTAAGTTCCTTCTTTTGCCTACTCCATCTCTCCTTCAGGAAACCTCACACCCAGGAGGAGCAGGACTCCAGCAAGTGGTGCCTGAATGTGGGGCTTGAAGGTAATCTTTTCTTTCTTCTCAGGATGGTTAGGACCTTACCCAGGATGCCACGGACCCCTCTGGAGAGATAGGCAGAGACAGGAAGGGTAAAAAGTGTTGAGAGCCATGATAAAATCATGGGCCAGAGAAAGTCTAAACAAAGAAAAATATTTATCAATATTCTAATGGACACATTATCAAAAGGGGGAATTAAGGTGACTTCTACTTGATTGGCTTGTTTTTTATGATTCATCCAGGCACAATGTCCCTGGTTTCCTGAAGAAGGCACCGTTGATTTGGCTATTTGAACTAAAAATGGGGAAAAACTTAAACTCTGTTATACTTTGCACAGACCTGAAAAGGTGTCTGTAGATGCCTTTTCCTTGTGGAACATTATTAGAGATGCTTTGGATCCACAACATGATATTTCCAAATTTCCTACCAAAATTACTAATGAGGCTGCTCCTATATTGGCCTCTAATTCATCTAAAGCTGTGTCTATAACTCCTCCCTTGGATGACAGCATTCCATCCCCAGGGGATGAGGCTAGTTTGAAAAATGAGGCAGTTAAGCATCATGAGCAAAAGCATCCTATAGTTTAATCAATTTATCTTTGACCCAATCTTCTGCTAAGTCTGAGCCAAGGAGGTCCATGTTCATACCTGGGTTTTCCCTCTTGTCCAAGATGCCTTACGTTGGTGTTAGGGGTGCTAAAAGGCAGGCTGAAGAGGAAAGTGATTTGGACTTTTCTTTGTGTTTTCCAATTTTGTTTGATGATGACTTTGAAGACAATCCCCCTCCAGTATGGGAACCATTGCCATACAAACTCTTAAAAGAGCTCAGAGACGCTTGCTCCTGGTATGGACCTTTGGCCCCTTATACCTTCACCCTTATGGAACAGTTCACTAACCGTTAGATGACCCCATATGATTGGCAATTGCTTGCTAAATGCTGTTCAACAGGAGGAAATTTTTTGTTGTGGAAAGTGGAGTTTGAGAAACAGGCTAAACAAATGACTGCCCAAAATAGACAGAATACAGAGACCCCAGACGAAGTCACTGCTGAAATGCTCACGGGGACTGGGGCCTATGAACCCGTGGAGGCTCAAATAGCTATGCCAAGAGAGGCCCTATTACAACTTAACCTTTGCGCAACCAGAGCTTGGAGAGTGCTCTCGGCTAGCACTACCCAGGCTATCCCCCGGGAGAAATTAAGCAGAAGTCTGATGAAAATTATGAGGATTTTGTCTCTCAATTGCAAACGACTGTACATAGGATAACCATCAATGAGGAAGCAGCCAACATTTTTGTAAAACAATTGGCTTTTGAAAATGCTAACAGTACCTGTCAGGCTCTTATAAGACCTGTTAGGAAGACAGGACAATTGAGCGATTACATCAGGATGTGAGCTGATGTCAACCCTGCATTCGTACAGGGCATGACAATAGCCACAGCTCTTAAAGGAGAAACATACTCAGTTTGTGCAGGGGATCCGGAGTGGAACTAGTAAGCCTAAGAACAACACTGTCCTAACCTGCTATGACTGCGGACAGCCTGGCCATATCAGTAGAAACTGTCCGTCGAAACAAAGGCCTCAATCTGTCCCAACACTGCCACCTACTGGAGGCTCTCAGCCAAAGTCTTTATGCCTAGATGCCTAAAAGGCTTCCACCGGGCTAAGCAAATCAAAATTTCATAAAAACAGCACTCTGTTAATGGAAGGACAGATTATGGTGCCTGAGTCGGGAAATGAATTGAGGGACCAGCCCCAGCCCCAAGCAACAATAGGGTCAGTTTCCACTCTGAATTCGTTCATTCCCTTTGTCTCATCTCAGAGCTCATCAGAGCAACCCCAGGGAGTGCAGGACTGGACCTCTGTTCCTCCACCTCAACAATATTAACCCCGGATATTTCAGTTACCCCAATTCCAACAGGGGTGAAAGGCCCCCTCCTGGATGGGATAGTGGGGATTATTCTGGGAAGAAGTTATTTCTCTCTTCAGGAAGTTTCTGTCATTCCCGGAGTTGTGGACTCTGACTGTACAGGAGAAATTCAAGTGCTTGTGGCTCTACCTAGTAAGACTGTGCAGTTTAACAAAGGTCAGAGAATAGCTCAGTTGTTGCTCTTGCCCTATCATAAAATGGGAAAGTCTCTGACTAACGAGCCTAGGGGAGACTCTGGATTTGGGTTGAGTGATTTTGCTTTTTGGCTTCAGGAAGTCACTACTTCTAGACCTTTAAAAGATTTGTTTATTCAAGGAGTTAAAATTAATGTCTTGCTGGATACTGGGGCAGATGTTTCTTGTATTGCTGGAAAAGACTGGCCTTCTTTGTGACTGACCCAAGTCGCCTCCTCAGGGCTTGTTGGTATTGGTAAAGCGCCTTCCATGGCTAAAAGTTTGCAGATTTTAAATTGGCTAGATGATCAATCATCAGGGACTTTTTATCCCTATGTCATACCTTCTATCCCTATTACACTCTGGGGATGAGACATTCTCACTCAGATGGGCACGCTTTTGTATAGCCCAAACAACAGAGTGTCAGCACAGATGCTGCAAATGAAATATGATCCCTCTAAGGGTCTAGGAAAGGATGGACAAGGAATGAAGGAACCTGTTCAAGTTACAGAAAAGAAAGACCGATCTGGTATTGGCTATTCAAATTTATCCTAGAGGCCATTGTTCTTAAAGCTGCCGACCCTATTGTCTGGAAAACTAACGAACCGGTTTGGGTGGAACAATGGCCTATGCCATCAGAAAAACTTAAGGTAGCTAAGGATTTAGTGCAGTAGCAGTTGGAAGCTGGCCATATAGAGACTTCTACTAGCCCTTGGAATACCCCTATATTTGTTATAAAAAAGAAATCTGGCAGGTGGAGACTTTTACAAGATTTAAGAGCCATTAATGCCACTATGGAGACCATGGGGGTGTTACAGCCCAGGCTGCCATCTCCAGTTTGCTATTCCTGCAAACTTTAACATCATAGTTATTGATTTACAAGATTGCTTTTTTACTATACCTTTAAGTTCTGAGGATTGCAAAAGATTTACATTTAGCCTTCCTTCTCAGCATTTTAAACAACCTTGCCAGAGGTTTCAGTGAAAAGTTCTGCCACAAGGAATGAAAAATAGCCCTACCTTTTGTCAAAAATATGTTGATGCTGCTTTACAAGACATTAGGTAGCAATACCCTGACCTTTATCTGGTGCATTATATGGATGTCATTTTACTAGCCCATAAAAATCGTGCTCTTTTGCATGACATTTTAAATGATATAGTGACAGCTTTGACAAGCTGTGGTTTGAAAATTTCTCCTGAAAAAATTCAAACCAATCCACCTTTTACTTATTTTGGCCGAGTGTTACACACTCAGACAGTGAGTCATCAGACTTTGCAGCTAAGAAAAAATCATTTGGTGACTTTAAATGACTTTCAAAAATTATTAGGAGATGTTAATTGGCTAAGACCTTATTTATATGTAACTACTGCAGACTTAAAGCCTCTTTTTAATATATTGTAGGGGGATTCCTCCCCCCACCTCTAAAAGAGTCTTAACACCGAGGCAAAAAGGTCTTCATTCTTGTAGAGAAGGCCACTGAGTCTTAAAAGGTGAAAAGAGTAAATTATAATTTACTGTGGGAATTAATTGTATTGGCTACTTTTCATACTCCAACAGGGTGCTTGTGGCAGGAAGGATCTATGGAGTGGATACATTTACCAGCCTCTTCCAAAAATGTTTTGGCATCTTATCCTCATTTAGTGGCTTTGTTAATAACTAAAGGTAGAGAGAGAAGTGTGGAATTGTTTGGGAAGGATGTGGACAATATTATTGTCCCATATGATAAAACTCAGTTTCAAACCTTGTTACAAACCAATGATGATTGGCAAGCAGCTTTAATTGATTTCAGTGGACAAATTGTGTTTCATTTGCCTAAAAATCCACTGTTGAAGTTTGTAAAACAAAACCCCATAATTTTTCCTTGCAGTTGTTCCCTAGTTCCCCTCTAGGGGGCAGCTTTGGTCTTTACTGATGGTTCATCTAATGGGAAAGCGGTGACAATAATTGATGATGAGCCCCATGTTTTAAATACTTCAGAAACTTCAGCACAAAGAACAGAACTAAAAGCAGTTCTAGCTGCCTTTTCTGTTTTAAAGAATAAAAGGTTTAATTTGTATACTGACTCTTGTTATATTAAAGGACTGTTTCCTCATATTGAGACAGCTACTATTCCTACCAATGAAACTACAATTTTGGAGTTGCTTGTTCAGTTACAACAATTAATTTGTGTCAGAAAGGAGCAGTTTTTTGTTGGCCACATTAGATCTCATTCTGGCCTTCCGGGACCTCTGCATAAAGGCAATCAATTGGCTGACAGTCTAACTAAACAAGCAATATGTGCAGCCATTGAGACAGAAGCAGTTACTCAAGCTCAGTTATCTCATAAAATCCATCATCAAAATGCCACTGCCTTACGGTATCAGTTTCAATTGCCTAGAAAAGCAGCTTGGCAAATTGTTAAAAATTGCCCAGCATGTCTCTCCTTTAACAGTGCTCCAGCGGGGGTTAATCCCTGAGGATTGAAGCCCAATGTCCTATGGTAAATGGATGTGACTCATTTTTCCAACTTTGGAAAGTTGTCTTACCTACATGTAACTGTGGATACATTTTCCCATGTCATATTGGCTTCAGTCAGAACAGCAGAGGCTTATAAGGCTGTGATACAACATTTATTTTTTTGTTTCTCACAGTTGGGTATCCCAAAACAACTAAAAACTGACAATGCTCCTGCTATATGTCTAAAGTTTTTCAAGAGTTTTGTGCTCAATTTAACATTTCTCATTCTATAGGAAATCCTTATAATTCTCAGGGTCAAACCATAGTCGAGAGAGCCCATCAAACCTTAAAAAATCAAATAATTAAATTATAAGAGGGAGAATTTAAATATAGTTCCCCTCATCACATTGTAAGCCATGCTTTATTCGTACTCAATCACCTTAATTTGGATTCTTTGGGTCATTCAGCTATGGCTAGACACTGGAACCCAGAAGAAACTGTTAAGCCTATGGTCAAATGGAAAGATCTCCTTACAGGTCAATGGAGAGGACCTGATGTATTGCTGACATGTGGGAGATAGTATGCTTGTGTCTTTCCCCAGAACTCTTCATCGCCTATTTGGACACCTGACCAACTCATTCGACATGCCCAACTCAACGCTCACGCCAAGGCATAGAGCTGTCAGATGGGAACCCAGTCCAAATCAGAATAATTCAGAACCAGAAAAGGAAAGAATTTTAATCCCGAGAATGAGGTGTCTTACTCTTTGTCATAACTATCCACTACAGATTCAGATGCACCGCATTCTGTGACCTCTCCATTCTCGCTCTTTTTTCAGTTCTAGGTCCAGACCCCCACATCCCAAGCCAAGACGGTATGCTTCTTTCACCAGAGGTCAAAGTCCTCCCATGTGTGGACAGCTTAAAGCCCTGGCTCTTGAAGCAGAGAGGCTGGTTCATTCACAAAATATTTCTTTAATGCCATCTACTGTTTTTGTTGCTATGATAACCATTTTCACCTTTCAGTAAGTCATATTAATGCTGATGATCATGTAAGTAAAACCTATTGGGCTTATATGCCTAACCCTCCAACTTTTCAGCCTGTTACTTGGGATAGTTAAATGATAATGGTTTTTAATGATACTGCTTCTTTGGTAGGTGGCCCCATTATTTTTTCCTCCCAAGTTAAAACTGTTATTAATCATAATTTTTCTTTCTCAGGGAGTTCCAGCTCACCCCCAATTTGTTTTAGTTTACCTACCGGTTCAGAATGCTCTCCTCTCATACCAAAATGTTTGCCTTCTCATGTTAAAAAATGATAACTGATGGTCCCCCTGGTCAGAAAGGGACTTGAGACATTTGGTCCCTTATCCTATTAATGCCTGGAGATTTCGAGCTCAATAAAAAAATAGAGGAACAACACTCCTCTGAATTTCCCACTTGCGTGGCTCATGGGGAACGTCAAACTAAAAAAACTGAAAATGATTGGCTCACAGTACATCCTGAAACTGGATTCCCTCCTTGGAAAGAATGCATGTATTCCTCCAAGGTGACTTTCCCCATTTCTAATAGTAATGTATCCATAAGTGACTGGAGTTGTCATGACCTGACTGCAGATTTCCACCCTTATTTAGAACACAGTGCTAATTTTTTGTGGAAAAACTCCACACCTAAACCTATACCCATTACTAAATGGAATATTAATGGATGGGTGCCCCCAATGTTAGTAGTGGATAATGGTGGTAAACAATCCATACAACCTAATATTTGGAGAGCCTTAGCTGCTACTAAACCTATATTTTACATCACCCACAGGGACAAACTGTATATAAAATAAGAACTTGTTTGCAATCTCCTTATGCCTTTTTAATAATCACTGATTACAAATCTTTAATAATTTATTTTGATGGACAGAAATATCAAATTTCTTGTAAAAATTGCAAAATAACTAATTGTCTTACTTTCTCTAATTCATATAAAGGATTTATTATTCTCTGCCATCCTCCTTATTTGATGGTTCCTGTAAATTTTCCATCTCTTTAGTATGATGAATATAGTTTAAGAACATTGTATGAGGTTAACTCATTGTTGTCAAGGCCAAAAAGATTTATAGCAACGTTAATCTTAGGAATTACAACTTTGATAGCCTTTGCTGCATCAGTTTCAGTTTCAGCCATAACTTTAGCTAAAGAAATCTATACTGCTACATTTACAGATCAGTTATCCAAAAATGTCTCATTAGCTTTAGCAACTCAAGAAATTATTGACCAAAAATTAGAAAGTAAAGTTAATGCACTGGAAGAGGCTATCTTGATTATAGGACAAGAACTTGTAACCTTGAAAATTAAATTGGCCTTGCGATGTCATTCAGAGTTTAAATGGATTTATGTCACACCTCTCCAAGTAAACAAATCTATTCATACCTGGGAGAGGATTAAAAATCATATTTCTGGAATTTGGAACCATTCTAACATAAGCTTGGATCTCTCCAAACTTCATCAGGAAGTACAGGACATTAATTTGGCTGAAAAACAATTTGAGTCCACCCAATTGGCTCAGTCAATCTTTAACAATTTTTCTTCATTTATCAATCAAAAATCATTATTGTCTATATTAATCAATGTGGAAATTTGTGGAGGAATAATCTTGCTACTGTTATATTTGCTTCCAGTCATCTTCAAATTATTGAAAAACAACATCTCTTGACTAAGCCCAGAATTTCACAGCTTCATATTAAAAAACAAAAAAGAGGGAGATGTTGGGAGCCAGCCTTGGAGGCCCACCTAATTGACAAAGTCCAAGTGTGCTGAGGATCCCCGGTCGCAAAGCGAGTCCGGGCAGTTGAGGCCCTTCTGTCTTCTGTCTTTACTGTTGACACAGCTGAAGAATTCTGTACAGTCATGGAAGAAGAAAAGGGCATGTTTATGCAAGGTACTCACAGCTAACCTAGGAACATCATGGTTCATTTTTCCATTTCTCACCATGCCATTTGGCCTTTTCTAACATATGCAATGATTAAACTCTGAAGCACATCAAGAATGCTTTCTTTTTATTTTATTTTATTTTTTTTTTGAGTTGGAGTCTCACTGTGTTGCCCAGACTGGAGTGACCACAGCCTTGACCTGCTGGGCTCCAGCGATCCTTCTGCCTCAGCCTTCCAAGTAGCTGGAACTACAGGCATGCGCTACCACGCCCAGCTAATTTTTTGATTTATTGTAAAGATGAGGTCTCACTGTCCAGGCAGGTCTCGAACCCATGGGCTCAGGCAATCCACTCACCTAAGCCTCCCAAAGGCATGGGATTACAGGCTGAAGAATGCTTTCTTTTACTTAGTTATAAGTTACTAGATATTGCTTGAGTAAAAAATGATATAAGTATATTCACTCCTTATTTGATTTAGAATTATGCAGTTTAATGTTTAGACATAAGATTTTTTAGAAGCACAACTTTATAGTCAGTTCATTATGAATTCATTATAAGTTCTAACACTTATCTAGGAGTTATGTAGGTGATTTATAACACTGTTTTCACAGGTTTAGAATGAAAATTAATCGTTAAGGTTTTTACTTAATTCAATAGTTAAAATTTTAAGTTAATGTATATAGAATAGCTTTTCACTGAATTCATAACATACTAATTGGATACTTTTATGATAAATTAACTAAATACAGAAAGCAACCTTGGGGACCTGGAAAACATCATTAAAAGCTTCTTTTGAGTTTTCTTTAGAAATATACACTGCACAATAAGAGAAAAATAATGAAAACAACTGGACAGGAAAGGTGGTTATGAAGCTTTGAAGGTCATAGAAACCCCAGAGAAAACTGCAATTATGAAGATTTGAAGGTCATAGAAACCCCAGAGAAAACTCCTGTTACATGGAGAAATGTGCACCTGGAAACTTTCTTGAGACATTTCAAGGACTGTACTTTGGGACTTTGGACTAAAACTATCATTTTTGGCTTTAAGAATAAAACTCATTGACTGAAAGTAGATAGTGTTCTTGGCTTGTTTGTTGCTTCTAAGACCACTAGATGGTGTAACTTCTAAAAGATAATGTACATGAAGGAATTTTCTTTGTCTTATCCATTTACAAATGGTACAAAAGCTCTCTGTTAACTAACAATAAATGGTATCTGTCCTGCAAGCAGGTGTCCAAGTGTATTATTTTGTTGTAAGTTCCTTCTTTCGCCTACTCCATCTCTCCTTCAGGAAACCTCACACCCAGCAGGAGCAGGACTCCAGCATAATCCAGTAGTATAGTATCTTTATTTCAAGCCCAGGATGTCTGGAAGTAAGTGTAAAAGCAGCAGTGGGCTGTTAGTTGGGCACCTAAGCTAACTTTGTTAGACTTAAGAACAAATTGGACTTACAAATGCACTCTAAGAACAGAACTCATTCATATATAGGGAACTTACTATGAAGATTTCTCAAAAAACTAAAAATAGAACTATTAAGTATCCAGCAATTCTACTACTAGATATTTAGCCAAAGAAAAATAAATCAATATATGAAAAGGATACATGAATTCTCATGTCTATTGCAGCACCATTTACAATAGCAAAGCTATGAAATCTATGTTTCCATCAATGGATGAATGGATAAAGAAAATGTGGTATATATACACAATGGACTACTATGCAGTGGTAAGAAAAATGAAATAATGTCATTTGCAGCAACATGGATGAAACTGGAGGTCATTATCTTAAGTGAAATAAATCAGACACAGAAAAGCAAATATCATATTTTCTCACTCATATGTAGGAGCTAAAAAAAAGTTGATCAGCTGGAGGTAGAGAGTGAAATGATAGATACAGACTGTGAAGGTCATGGGGATTGAGGGGAGGTCACAGATAGTTGGTTACTGAGTGCAAGCATTCAACTAAATAGAAGGAATAAGTTCTAATGTCCAACAACAGAATAGGGTGACTATAGTTAACAACAATGTATTGTTGTATTTCAAAATATCTGGAAGAGAGGTCTTGAAATCTTTTCAGCATGTAGAAATATTATAGCCATTGCTTTGCTATACTCTGGTCTGACCAAGTGGCTCTTTGATCTATGCCTTCCATGTTTCCTAGCTTTGGTCCCCACCACTACCTTGGGGAGGTGAATCTCCTCTCTCTCTCTCTCTCTAGTTTACATTCTTTTTTTTTTTTTTTTTTTGAGTTGGAGTCTCACTTTGTCACCCAGGCTGGAGTGCAGTGGCCGCTCCCAGCCACCGCAGTCTCGCCCTGCTGGGCTCCGGCAATCCTTCCGCCTCAGCCTTCCGAGTAACCAGAATTACAGGCATGCGCTACCACGCCCGGCAGATTTTTTGATTTATTGCAGAGATGAGGTCTCGCTGCCCAGGCGGGTCACGAACCCGCGGGCTCAGGCAATCCACTCACCTCAGCCTCCCAAAGGTGTGGGATTACAGGCTGAGCCACCGAGCCCGGCTAGTTTACATTCTAAATAAACTATATTTTCCGATCTAAAAAAAAAAAAAGAAATGTTACATACTTGAGGTGATAAACTATCCTAACTATCCTGACTTGACCACTGCACATTCTATGTAACAAAATGTCCATGTCCTCATCAATATGTACAAATATATCAGTTGAAAATCAAAATAAAGCTTTAAAAAACTATTAGCTAATGTGAGTCCTCTATTGTGGAATTCAAGATTCATGTGTCTACTTTCTTTTATTTTTTTCTTTTTACATAGAAAAGTGTGGGGAAATACTTTTTAAAAAATATAAAATCTCAATATTCAGAGTAATGAAAGAGAAGGGCCTATGAGAAGAAACAGAAGAAACCCACGTGTTTCTGGGCACAGATGCAATTGACTTTGGCGTCTGCTTCTCCTCCTGCATTGTGCGCTGAGCGCTTTTAGTTGCCTTTCTCTACCCTCACAGCCACCCACTGAGGAACGTGGGTGTTCCTGGTTCTTCTCCCCTCGCACACTCTCCCTAGGTGGTTCCATCCACGATTAGGGTTTCAAAATCATTGAAATGGACTTTGATTCCCACTGTCCTTCAGACCTGGGTGTGTATCCTGATTCCACCCCTTGCTTCCCTCTGGGTTACTTTGGAAAATTTGGTCAAACTAAGGTCTCCATTTCTTCAGATAATAACAGTGTCACCATCACAGGGTACTATGGAGAGTAAATGAGAGATGGCCTATAAGGTTTTATATGCAAAAGAAAGTAATAAGTAAATAAAAATGAAAATAAAAATAAGAGTGCCTCAAACAAACATCTGGTGCTTACTATGTACCAAGTATTGGTCTCAAAGCTTTACATGTATCTACTCATTTCATTCTTAGCACAGATGAAGAAACAAAGGCACAGAGAAGTTGCTCAAGCTCACACAGATGGTAAATTACAGATCTTGAACTCAGACTCCAGTAGTCTGGCCCTAGAGACTATGCTCTCAAGTTATTAGACAGACAATGTCTCTCTATAATTACCCATTGGTAAATATGCAGCCACCATCTCTCCCTTGAACTTTGAAATCACACAGCTTTTTTAAAAACCTGTCTGGGTACCCTCCAGGCACCTCAAGAGCCACATCCCCAAAACAGAGTTCTCTAAACCCGCTCCTCCATCTGTGCTCCCTTCTCAGAATTTGACATGGGCCTGGCAAAAACCTGGTGTCAGATTACATCTCTAGCTTCTGACATCCAATCAGCCAAGTATTGACTTAAGTGAAAAAAAAAAAAACAGGCACTAATTGTTTTCCTTCCATCCCTAGTATTTCCCTAATTCAAGGCTTCATCCTCTCTGGCCTATTTAATGGCAACAGCCTTCTAACTGGTTTTCCTGCTTCTAGACTTAAAGACCCAATTTTTCTTCCATACACATTCTCTACAGATTTGAAGTCTCACCATTTCATTCCTGTCTAAAGAATTAATTGCCATTTCATCGGCATCACCCAGAAGATCTTATTTCTGACACCGGTCTAGCTTTCCCCAGCCTCAACTCTTATCTCCCACAAAATCCCACGTCTCCCTTGTACTTCAGGAAAGCCCAGAGGCTCTTGCACTCTCTCCATCTCACACACACATTCATATGCACATAAGCACATGCACATACACCATTGTGTTTCAAAAATACTATATTAGAGTCTACATTTTAAAAATTATCAGCATATCTACTAAGAATACATTTTAAAAAATCAGAGACGATATGATCACTTAGTTTCCTACTCTACTATTTCCCTAACTGCCAAAATATTCACAAAATTAAATTGTTCACTTAAAGAAATATTTAAACTGGTTTTATAAATCATAAAAAAAAATTAAATTATCTTCCCAAAACATAGAACTTCCAGAACAATCACAAACTGGCATACTATTCACATATTGTTTGTAGCACTGTAATACCTGGCTTCTGATCTATAAGATAAGCTGACTGCTCTCCTTCAGGGGGCATGCTGTAACTCACTTGTGACTAGCTATTATTTCTATTTGCTGAAGCCTAAAGGCTTCACGTACACAAACATGCTATTGTTGATGAAGTACAGGGGACTTGATACGATTATCTTCCTGCCCGTTGCAGCTCTTAATGTATGGTTCATCATTATGTGAACTATATTAAAGGGGCCCAGCACATTTTAAGATGATGCAAACTTCTAATAATCTAAGCTTACTCTTTCTTCAATTGCCAGTTTCTCCTTTAATCCATAAAAACCATATTGAAAGTATATCTAAAATTACCAGATACTCCTTGATCCCCTGTGCTCTAGGATCTAGCACCCGAGTAAAAAAAATACTTCAGAGTAAATGTATATTCTGGGTCAGATGCTGTTCTGGAAGCTGGAGTGAAAAAGCGTAGGAAACAGTCGTTCTATGTTCCTTTGTGCAATGCTGTCATTTCACCTCATGCCCTTGTGGGGGCAGTATTGTGTAATACTGAAATACCCAGGACCGAGAGTCAGTCACCTGCCCTGATCTCTCCAGCTCTGGGACTTAAGCTATAAGACTCAGCGCAAGCCACTTAAACTAAGGTTTAGTTACTTCATCTGAAAAAAGAAAATAATTAAATGAGAAGTTGTACGTACAGCACATAGTTACGTGTTTTATAACAAACGGAAGCTCTTCTTATTTATGAAGACTTATAAAGTAGTGATTGACAATTTCAGCCAGGCTAATTGCCGGCATCACGTGGGAACAGAACATCCCTAAAGTTATTAGTCACTAGTAGACTATCACCATTCAGAAACTAAGGTTTTTTACAGGATATATAAAGAATATTTGGTTTTGGCTGCTCTACTCTCAAAAACATTTGTATACTACATATCACAGTCTTAATGGTTTCCCTTACTTTTACGAAATGATAGCACAGTATAAATATTAAACTCAGAAATGTATTTTGGTGTGGTGCCTCATGCCTGTAATTCTAACTACTCAGGAAGCTGAGACCGGAGAATAGCTTGAACCCAAGAGTTCAAGACTGCAGTTAGCTATGATCATGTCACTGCACTTTAACTTGGGTAACACAGTGAGATCCTGTCTCTTAAAAACAAAAAACAAAACAAAACAAAAACCCTAGCAGAGAAAAATAAAATCATTTGTAGAGACTTATACCCTAAATAGTACATAAATGTGTATTGACCCAAGCCCATCCTTGTTTTTATATCTGTTATTTAGGATTAGCAAATTGAAATCTAAGTATATTAATTCAATAAGTTATATGTTCAACCTACTACTTTAAAGTTTATTAATATTGAGATGATTAGAAGCCAAATAAGTGAACAAAGTTGTGTTAGCATAATGTTTTAAACTTCTATGGGGTCTAATTACAGATGTAGCACATCAGTCATAGGACAAAGAAAATCCTTGGGGATACTATCTTTTTTCTGAATATAGATATGTATATGTATATATCCACACACACAAATAACACACTGGGCTTGAACTAGATAATTTGTAGTTCTCAAATATGTTATAAGCACATTTTACTTAATATCCTATCTCTCAAAATGAATATATTAAGCCAATTTTATATTCCAAATATAAACCTTAAATCATCGAATAGAGGGAAAATTTTGGAAAGTATGAAAGACTTCAAATAAATAATCCTTGCCATTTATTGTGCACCTACCATTTTTATAACAAGCACTGTACTAGCTGACTTTTATTTTCTCTAGTCTTCTCAAAGTTGACCCTCTAGAGTTGAGGACGTGAACTCAGAAAGGGTAAATAACTCGCCCAAAGTTAACAATTCACAAATTGCTAGACTGGGATTAGCTTATTCTTTTGCCTGCATTCTGCTGCCAAGGATTGGACTTCCCATGAAAAACTAACAGCGTATGGGCTTTAGGATTTTGTTTAAATTATATTTCTTATAAAAGAGTTATTTGCCAAAACTTTGTGAAGCTCTATGACATTATAAAACAAGGAGATTCAGTATGAAGATTATTTATAGTTCCTTGTGACTGATGTACTTTACAACTATTGTAATGTTTATCATAGTCAAATCACATATGAAATGTACAGGAGTCAAAAAATAATCGTTGGTTTCTATTTTCATATTATGTTCTATTGGTGTCTGAAAGGTCAAACCTTAAATTTTAAAAAGGACAACAGTCTTCAAAGGTAGAATTTAAGTATAAATGAGAAAACAAAGTTTACTCTTAAAAAGAGAGTGACTTGGCAAGAAAGACAAGATATCCATAACAAGCTATGAAAAAGTAAATACTAGTTTCAGAGCCAAGTTAATACAAGATGCTATTTTCACCAATCAGATGAACAATGACTCCAGACTTTTAAAAAGCCCGGTGTTGATGAGGGAAATCAGCCCTCCCATTCACTACTAGTGAGATCATTAACTGAAACAAAATGTTTGGAAGATAATTTTGCAATATCTATCTATATTAAAATGTATATACCCTTCATATCAGCAAATTCATTTCATCCTGGCAAAAGTGTGCTCATATATGTCATATATATGTGTGTGTGTGTGTGTGTGTGTGTGTATGTGTATATATATATATAACATGCATATATACATATATATAATATATATTATATGATACTATACATGATACCAAATTTTTGATAGGGCCAAAAAATACTCCAGAAAATAAAATGTTCATTAACAAGAAATTTATTTTAAAATTGCCATACAGTAGAACAGTGGAGTAAGGTGTGGTTAGTACCAAGATATACTGATATGAACAGATAACAAAAATATATTGCCATGTGGAAAAAACAAGTTATAGAAAGTTATGGACACCATAGTCCAATTTGTGATAAATATGTACACACACATTTGCATCCATATACCTAAAAAACTGTATGGAACTATATATAAGAAACTGTAACCAGGAGTTGCCACCGGTAGAGGGAGGAGGTAAAGGGACTTTTATTTTTCCACTTTATATTAATTTGCCCTGTGCAGCAATGACTTTTTAGTATAAAAAAATTGTCAACTCAAAATGGCTTAAAGATTTAAATGTTAAGGCCTGAAACTGTAACACTACTATCAGAAAACATTGAAAAAATGTTTCGGGACATTGGGCTGGGCAAAGATTTTTTGGGTAAGACTATAAAAGCACAGGCAACAAAAACAAAAGTAGATAAACTGGGCCTTATTAAGCTAAAAAGCTTCTGCATAGCAAAGGGAAAATAATCAATGGCATGAAGAGGCAACCTGTAGAATGGAAGAAAATATTTGCAAACTGATCATCTGACAAGAGACTAATATCCAGAATCTACACGGAACTCAATAGCAAATAACCCAGTCAAAAAAAAAAAAAAAAAGATGGGAAAAGGACGAACTGAATAGACATTTCTCAAAAGAAAACACACAAGGGTCTAACAAGTGTATGAAAAAAATACTCAGCATCATTAATCATCAGATAAATGCAAATCAAAACCACTGTGAGATATCATCTCACTCCAGCTAGAAATGCTATTATCAAAAGACAAAAAATAGAAAATGCTGGTGAGAATGTGAAAAAAAGGGAACTCGGTGAGAATGTAAATTAATCCATTATGGAAAATTGTATGAAGGTTTCTCAAAAAACGAAAACTAGAACTACCATATAATCCAGCAATCCCTCTACTGGTTGTTTATACAAAGGAAAGAAAATCAGTATATCAAAGACATGTTTGCACTCCCATATTTATTGCAGCACTATTCACAATAGCCAAGATATGGAATCAACCTAAATGTCCATCAACAAAGATCGGATAAACTAAATATGGTATAAAATGGAATACAAGCCAGCCATACAAACTAATGAAATCCTGTCATTCTCAGCATGGATGAAGCTGGGTGGACATTTTGTTAAGTGAAATAAGCCAGGAACAGAAAGACAAATATCACATGTTCTCACTCATATATGGGAGCAAAAAAAAAAAATAGAGCTCATAGAAGTAGAATTATGGTTATTAGAGGATGGTGGAAAGGATGGGGGAGAGAAGGATAGGGAGAAGTTGGTTAACACATACAAAATTACAGCTTGATGGGAGGAATAAGATCTAGTGTTCTATAGCACTGTAGAGTGAATATAGTTAACAATTTTGTATAAGTTCAAAAGCTAGAAGAGAGGATTTTCGATGTGCACAACACAAAGTGATGATATATATTTGAGGTGATAATGATCCTAATTATCCTGATCTTATCACTATACATTGTCTACAGAATGACACTCTGTACTCCAAAAAAATGTAAAATTGGTATATGTCAACTAAAAATAAAAGGGAAAAAAGAATAAAAAAGATTTAAACATAGCATAATGCAAAAGACTATACAAGCATTTTAACTTTTAAAAAATTATTGGAGCTTAAAACATAATAATTTGTATCATTTTTATTGCACTTTGCAACTCCATCTCAACTCTGATTTTTTTTTTTTTTTTTTTGAGTTGGAGTCTCACTCTGTCGCCCAGACTGGAGTGCAGTGACCGCTCCTGGCCACCGCAGCCTTGACCTCCTGGGCTCTGGTGATCCTTCCGCCTCAGCCTTCTAAATAGCAGGAATTACAGGCACGCGCTACCACACTCGGCTAATTTTTGATTTATTGCAGAGATGAGGTCTCACCAAGTTGCCCAGGCGCGTCTCTAACCCGCGGGCTCAGGAAATCCACTCACCTCAGCCTCCCAAGGCGCGGGATTACAGGCTGAGCCACCAAGCCTGGCTTCAACTCTGATATTAAACAAAGCTTAAACATAAAGAAATGAGGTCTGTGACAAGTAAAGATTTTCCTTTTACCTCATGGAATTTTTTTTTGTAAGATTCAGGATTAAGTATACAAGTGGTCATCATACAGGTAAGTTTGGGCCTCCCCTTGGTCCCCACTTCGCCTGGTTTGAGATCAGGTACCTTTTTGATATTATGTGACCCATCTCTCTTCCCTGCCAGCATTCTGCTCCTGCCAATCCCTTTCTTAAAGTATTATGGTAAATGTTTAGGGTCTGCTTATGAGTGAGAACATGTGGTACTCAGCTCTTTGTTTCTGTGATGGATCCCTGAATATCATAGACTCTAAATCCATCCAAGTTGGTCCCATATTTATTGCAGCACTATTCACAATAACCAAGATATGGAATCAATGAAGTCCATAAGTTTGTTCTTCTTTATGACTGCATAATATCCCATCATGTATATGTACCATATTTTTTTTATCCATTCCAGTTTCTATGGGCAGCATGGTTGGTTCCATGTTTTTGCTATCGTGAATATTCACAGAAAATGTAATGCCACAAAGAGTTTTTAAGATCTTGCTCACATTAATTGTATCATAATCTGAGAGTTCCTAGCAAACTGTGCATCAGGCATATCCCAAACCACTTTGTGGCTTCATCTCTTCTTGTTTCTAAAAGGAAGTCAGAGGCAAGGGGAGAGGAAGGAGGTAGCAGTGATATTTGTATGGGTCAGAGCAGGAAAGGTATTCAAGTACAACTGCTCTTGGCTTTAACAGAGAGTTGAAGGCTAATTGTGCATGCCACAGATACTCCATTCAATCCTGTGCAAATTAGAATCTTCAATGACACCAGAGAAAGCAAAGGATTCTAGTCATTGTCCGTTATCTCTTCCCTCCTTTTGTTTTCTTCTTTCACACCCATCCTCCTTTCCTTCTCCCCCTTTCTCTTGACTGTAAGCAGAGAAGAAAAGAGTAATTTTAGAAATATTCTCTAAATCTTCTCTAAATCCTATAGCTTGGTTTTACTAGTAAGTTTTTACTTTCAAATTCTTAACCACACCATGTCAAATGTTAATCTTACAAAATGTATCTTGTGCAGAATGATGGTATTAAAACAATCCTGGCAGTTTTATAAAGGAAACAGATATAATGAATTTGGATAGTCTAAAACTGGAGAATGTAAGCAAGCCATTGATTTCCTGGAAGACAAATTCTTTTTTTTTTTTTTTTTTTGAGTTGGAGTCTCACTCTGTCGCCCAGACTGGAGTGCAGTGGCCGCTCCCGGCCACCGCAGCCTCGACCTGCTGGGCTCTGGCGATCCTTCCGCCCCAGCCTTCCAGGTAGCCGGAATTACAGGCATGCGCTACCACGCCCGGCTGATTTTTTGATTTATTGTAGAGATGAGGTCTCGCTGCCCAGGCGGGTCTCGAACCCGCGGGCTCAGGCAATCCACTCACCTCAGCCTCCCAAAGGCGCGGGTGAAGACAAATTCTTAACTCAACTCATGGGTGAGAAATCATACAAGATTCTGGTACAGCAACACACTATTATCTGTCCATATGCCACAACCCTTAGAGAATGGAATAATGTTCTAGTGGGTCTGCATGCACCTCCGTTTCTGAAGATTATCAAGAGAAAACATATTCCCTTATCTCCTACACATTACCTGTTAAGTCACTTCAAAGAACCCTTAACCCCTGCAGACTGCACTCACTCAACTGAGAGAAGTGAATCCCTATTCACTCCCTTTATCGGTGGTATTGATCTGAAAATATAGCACCCATGTAAGTATAAATTTATAATTCATATAACTTTTTGTGTGTTGTAACCTAATCAACAGCATGTTGTAGTAAATAATGTTTTTCTTAGTAATAGGCTCTGTTAATTCTTTACTCTATGGCAAGCTTAATCAACTCTTCAGTTTGGTATTACTGAGAATACTGTGAGCTACCTTCTGGTAGCCCACACCAGGAAATGTGGGCCATAAATGTTACTGTGAACAAAATGCAGCTGTAACTTGAGTTCTATACAATTGTCTGTCAGTCATGTAGTCAATGTATAGGTAGCAGCAATCCTAAACTTATAAAAACGGACTGTAAAACCTAAGTGGCGAGCAGAACTGTTCCAGAAAAATCAGGAGCTGGGTTCTGTCTCCCTGAATTCTAAATTCAGAAATGAACTTCTTTCTCTAGTTCCCTGCCTCTCAATTTATTGGCGTCGAGAGATAGCAGCCGAGCATTTACTCAGACCATAACAATTCCAGTGTTTGTCAGGTTCAAAGGAAACCGCCATTTACTAGGCATAGTAATTCAGAAAGAATTTTCCAAAAATGACTTCTCAGCAGGAGATGTTCTTTTTAGAGATTTAATTAATCTAAATCGCATACTTTAAAATGGATATATTGTTCATTTAAGTTAACATGTAGAATTACAAATTTACTACAGCAGAACTCATGGTAAGAAACAAAACATTAACAACGTGCACTGTGACAGATGCTGGGGAGGACGATATGTTGTAGGAAGTAGATGAAGATTCTATCCACCTGAAAGGCTCATTAGGATCCGGGTGTAGAAAGGTATCTATACAAATATTGTCGGCAATACATACATCAATAAAAGTAATGTTTTGTACATTAGAGATGGCTTTACAATTCAAGTTGGTATAACAGCTACAAGAAAATTTTTGAGAAAATTGCTGCAGGTCATCAATTGAGGGTTTTCCAAGTACTGTGAACTTTCCACTTTTCCCAATTTGAATATCAAAATTCTTTGGGTTCAGGTGAAGATAATCATTTGAATTCCAATGTTTCCTGATACATATTCCTTGCTCCTGGCAAAGCACTTGGCTACACATTTTGGCTGCCAGAGTGACGTTGATTATGTAAGGATTCACGATGGTCTGCATGTAATCATCCAGGAGCAAACAAGATTTCTGTAAAATTATAAGATGGTCAGAATATTAAAGGAGAAGGTCATTCATATGTGAGTAAACTCACTGCAATAAGCGATGTTTAAGAAAAATGAAAAAACAGACATAGCAAAAAATAGAAAATATTTTATCCTAAGATTTTATGTTAACAAGCAAGATTATTCCAGCTGTTTTTTGTAACATTTATGTAACATACGTTTTATGTGTCATTTTATGCGACAATAATTGATCAGTTGTGCTTAACATACACTAACCTTGTTCTACCTCCATAATTCATAAGCTAATGAAGTGATAGACTAGTATTCCTGTTAGAGTATGGTCTCTGGGGTTCATCAGCTCTGACTGGAGTCTGAATTCCATTAATGACTAGCTGTATGGACCTGGAAATCTCTTAGACTTTTAAAGTCTTAGTTTTCTATCTGGGTGACCTTGGGCAAATTAATTAGCCTGGTTATGTTTCAGCTTCATCATCAGGAAAATAAGAATAATTATAGCACCTGTCTCATAAGGTTGTTGTGAAAATGAAAAAGCACAATACATGGAAAAGTGCTTGGCATAGGGCCTGGCATATCTTCAGTTGACCTTCAATAAATTATAAATGAATGTAATATGTAAACATAAATGTAATTTTCTTGCACATTTGTCATAAAAGCTTAAACAACCATGAAAAGAGTGATTTCTAAATTGCTGGCACCAAATAACTAAACAGGTTCAACTGAGTATACTTTATATTACACATTACATATAGTCAAGTTATAGGTGAATAATGACAGCTCTTCTGTAAATTTGGCAGCGTATGGGTAATGGGTAACTAAAATGATTCATCTTGAGATTAGTGTTCTAAAACCTGGACATTATCCTTTTACAAATACTGAAGGTAATCACTTTTTTCTATGATCAACAGTTCCACACAGTAAGTCAGCCATGCTAGTCCTTCAGCCGACCAAAGGAAGTGGGGGTGATAGATCAGCAGGCAGGTCAAGGAATCTTGGCAGCATCCACTTAAATCTATTCCTTGAATACCTTTCTTGAGATGATATCATCTACTGTTGGGAGAATGACTGTTTCCCAAAGATATCCACACCCTAGTACCCTGGAATCTGTGACAATGTTAGCCTACATGGCAAAAGGAACTTTGCAGATGCAGTTAAGGTTATGGACTTTGACAAGGAGAGATCATCCTGAACTCTCTGGATGGGCTCAATCTAATTACATGAGTCCTTGAACATGTAGAGACTTCCTTAGTGGGGTGAGAAAGATGAAATGGAAGAAGGAGGAGAGAATGAAACTGTAAGAGAGGCTGAACCCACCTTTGCTGACTCTGAAGAAAGAAGAAGAGGGCCGTGAGCTAAGGGAATGTCCTGGTCTCTAAAAGCTGTTAAGTGGCCTTTAGCCAACAGCTAGGCAGATAATGGAGATCTCATTGCTACAGACTCAAGGAACTGAATCTGTCAATAGCCCAAATGAGTAAGTGAGAAGGCTTCCCTAGAAAGCCAACCTACTAAAACCTTTATTTTAACCCACTGAGAGCCATGTTAGACTTTTGACCTACAGAACTATACGATAATACATTTTTTGTTTTTAAGCCACTAAGTTTGTTACTATTTGGGGGGCAACATCAGAAGACTAATAACACTATTCATCTTCTTAGCTCTCAATGGCTTTGAATGGTATTTGGGCTAAAATTCAACTTCTCTTAACTTGTACACAGCTTGACATGGAAGATTCCCTTCTTCTTCTTATACAACAACTCCCTGCCCTGATTCCAATTCTATTTTAGACAATGTTAAAATTTCACTAGCATTGCAGGTTCATTTCAAACTACATTCATTGTTCCCTCTGGTTGGAATGCTCTTCCCTCCAATTTTCAACATGGTTGACTTCATTTTGTCATGAAGATAGAGGCTTTAAATTAGGCAATGCCCTTTCCAGGTATTTTTCTTGGCTACTCTCTCACACCTCTCTATTTTAATTCTCTGTATAGTATTTATCACATCAAATGTTTTTTCTTGCTTATATATTGTTTTAAGCACTCATTAGCTCCAAGTGTACATGGACTCTGTCAGTATTCTTCAACACTATGTTGAAGAACCAAGGATATGAGAATTTAGACCAAGCTTGGATAACATTGCAGTGCTTGCTTGACTCCACAGAGACAAGTATAAGGCCAAATGAGGAGTAAAGGGATGAGAATGATTTGAGAATCATTAGTCTACACAAGATGTAGTCTATGGTAAGATATTAAAACTGGTTTTCTAATAGATAAAGCCTAGTTTATATCTTTTGTATATATATCCATGGTGTAACCACTCCTACTATGGTCAATTTTGAGTTACTAGCCTGACATTACTGAATGTAAGGTTGGAAATCAAGTGCACCACCATTACACACGATGGTAGTGTGGCGTGGAGTAGTACATCATTACAGGGTATTTCCATTTATACAGATATGATAGATGTAAATAATCTCAAAAGCATGAAAAACAATAAAATGAAATAATTGATATGTTGAGAATGTATTGCCTTGGTTTTTAACATAATTTTTTATTATACATCTTTATAATTTAATTTTTAATAATACCTGTGCTTAACAACTGGCTCACAAAATTCCTGAATATTTAACAATCAGGTCTTACAAGCTGAGATTAGTAGGGCTGGCTCCATCACACCACTAGATCTAATAACATAAAATGAAAAGAAATGGTTTACTTACATTTGTTTTAGGTCAGTTCCAGTAACTGCAAGTAGAACTGCAATTGCTGGTTTCTCAAGTTGTCAATGAACCAGAGGAAACATTACAAGTAATCTATGATGATTAATTACAATGACACAGAACAAAAGAGGACGTAATCAATCTAGCATTTGGATAGATCTAGTATTTGAAATGATTATAAATTGGGAAAGGTAGCAGAAACATATACAACAAAGTATATGAGACAATTTGACATAGTACTAATAAGTAGAAAATAGTTATATTAAAGTTGAAGAACTGTCTCTTGTATAGATAACCCTGATGAAGGGAATGAAGAATTGATATAGAGAATTAAACAAGAATGAAAATAAAGGAAGACCTATCTTATGATACCAAACACCATGTCTAAAAATAGCATCTGTAGTCTTGTTTTTGCCATATAAGAGCCACGTAGCCCAGAGAAATTCAGTTACTCTCACTGAATGTTTGTTTCCTCACTGGGGAACAGATACACATTTTCTGCCTTACAATAACCACACAAATGTATTTTGATTGAGCCAGTATTAATTGAGCACCTCCTACTACATGCCAAGCATAGTACTACATATTTTCTTAGTCAATGTCAGTACACTCCTCAAAAACATTAAAGGGAGCAGTATTTTCATCTAATTCCTATCAATTCAACTTACCATACTTCGCATTAAAGTAAGACTTCCCCATATTACAATTCCAGAGGCACCCAGTGCAATAGTTTCACCAAATGTATTCACAAGGTCTTCCTGGCAAATGTGATAGAAAGAATAGATAAAAATAAAATGAAAGCATTATGCATAGGATAGTAACATCAAAGCCAAGCATGTTGACCCAACAATATTAATTTATTTCTATCTTTTATATATAGTCATTGCCTTACTATAAAAAATAGAGGCAATTATTGTTTTAATTACTTATGTTGACAAGAGAGCATGCTTATGAAATAAAAAAGATACTGAATTAATACACTGTCTATACTATCTAATTCTCCATGCTTACTAAGAGACCATGTGATTACTGTAAAGATTAAACATATTCTTACTCTGCATTCATACAATGTTGCTGAACTACCTCATGTGTACATTCTTAAATGATATTGAAAGCTGAATTTCACTCACTTCTAAAGCAATATTAAATTCCACTGAACAGGGCAACCCCCTCGAGTCCCCTCCCACTGTGGGAGTTTTTTTGTCCTTTCAATAAATCCTGCTTTCTAAAAATAAAAAATAAAAATAAATAAATAAATCCTACTCAACACCTTGTGTGGATGCTACTTCACAGCCCTTATACCTTAATTTACTTACCTGAGAAAGGAAGTTTAAAACTCGATCAGTAAAAACCAGGCGGGTATATACAAAAACCGGAAGTGGATTGTTAGCATCAGGTAATTTGGCCATCCTAATAGCTTCCTGAACTCGATTACGCACAAAGAGCATAGCTTGTTGAGGAGTCTGTCTGGTGTTTAAATAAATGGATGGGTAAAGGGCAGTGCTTTCCTTCCACAACCAGTCGAGTTCATCATTTCTTTTCTTTTCTATATATGAACAACTTCCATTGAAACCGGGTTTATTATAATTATGATTGTAACAATCAGGAAAAAGATAATAACCCCATAACTGATTTGGCCGAAGTGATTTGCCCAGTTTTAAAGTCTCTAGCATGAAATCCTTTCCTGCCTTTTCAAATTCTCGTCTGGCTATGTCAGTGGCTTCTGTGAGATTAAGATGTGCATTTTGTTGCTGAACCAACACAATTGACCGATTTCTGTAGATATCTTTAGGTTTCCAGTTTCTTGCCCAAGTGGGCCTCCATTCTTCCCAGTCAATGACAGCCAATCCCAATTTGTCTGTTGGAATGTAATAAGAAATGTCTTTCTCAGCTTTGACCAAATGGTCTTTCAAAGATCCATTCTGGGGAATTCCTCCATTCACATTTGCATGTGTTCCTGGCTCTAAAAAAGGATAGAGGCCAAGTCTATCAACATAAAATATTGTAACTCTTTGATCTGTGACGTTTTGTCGGGGGCTTCCCATTAAAGAGAAGAGGCTCATATCTAGTGGATCACCAAACTTTCCAAGACAAAATTCAGTTGGGGCATTCCAGGCCCAGAGGAAGGGCACATCCCGGATAACAGGAGGTGCTGAGAAATTCTGAGTCAAGCAGCATGGAATCAGAAGGAAGATGAACACTGTCTGGAATCCTCTGTTGAAATCAACGAAGTTTCCAAAAAAGATGTGCTTGAATATTAGCACTCTCATTGTAAAGAATTATAACTATGAAAAGCTCGTATTTCTTCCTATACCCTTTGGTTTACCCAATATTTGATGCAAGATATGAGCACAGACCAAAGAGAATGATATGAAGTCACATTGATGGATAAAGAGATATAATGATTGTGTTACATTTAAATATCATTCTTGTTCCATGTTTCAGTAATATTTTGAAAGTTGCATCATTTATAACTAAAAAAAGAAATATAGAATATATTATTATGATGCATTTCATAATAAAGATTAGAAGCCTTACCAAGTTCTCAATAAGATTATTTTCTCTTATGATACAAATTTTATAATAGTTAACATTAGTCTCTCTTCCCAAATCTCTACAAAGCCTACAGAGAGGTGATTGTAGCTATTTTGTCTTTTTGTTTACTGAGGTGTGCAGAATGCTGTACCAAGCAATGCCTTAGCAAACATCCACAGAATAAAAATAAATTCCAAATTGAACCTCTCTTTCTTGTTTATTGCTTCCTAAAAGACTACTTAATAGTGGTCTACCAAATTTTGAAAATAATTCCTCATGAAATTATACAATTTTATCTTTTTTTGGAAAGGGAACAGTAAGAAGGGAAAAGTCACTTCTGCCAGAGGTAATAAGTCAAAAGTCTGCTTGAACCTATTGAATAAACCAAAACCTCCTACAAAACAAGTTGAAGTGTTCTTTGGTACACTGCTCAATCAAATCTTAACAGTGATACCATTTTACTTCTTCATAATTTCTACTAAAAGGATTCTTTCTAGCACTTAAGAATAGAAATATATGGATTTTGGTCCTTTTTATGGTGTCTGATAAGTGGGATTGTGTTGCCATTCTGATTGTCACAAAGTGATGTGTTACAACACATACTGTCACTGTATTAGACAACAAAAATGATTCAATAGAATGGTCTGAGTCACAGACAAGAAATTCAACTATGTATTATTCAACATTTGGTATTTCAAAATTATCTACAAGAAGACATATTTAAATGTTCTGTGATTCTAGGAAGAAACTAGAACTTTTAAAAAATTAGATTTTTAGCCGGGCTCAGTGGCTCAGCCTGTAATCCCGCGCCTTTGGGAGGCTGAGGTGAGTGGATTGCCTGAGCCCGCGGGTTCGAGATCCGCCTGGGCAGCAAGACCTCATCTCTACAATAAATCAAAAAATCAGCCAGGCATGGTAGCGCGCGCCTGTAATTCCGGCTACTCGGAAGGCTGAGGTGGAGGGATCGCGGAGCCCAGCAGATCGAGGCTGCGGTGGCCGGGAGCGGCCACTGCACTCCAGTCCAGGCAACAGAGAGAGACTCCAACTCAAAAAAAAAAAAAAAAAATTAGATTTTGAGTATACGGATATGTGAGGGTACAAGAATTATACCATTCATTCTAGGAAAGTGTGTCCTTGCCATAGCAAATTATCCAGTCATTCCCACTGCTGAAAAATAAATGACTTTAAAGCAAACAACATAATCAGGATAAAATGAAATCTTAAGAACTATTACAGTCTCATGTTCTGAAGATAATGAATATTTTTCTCATGTTTAGAGCATGTAAAATAGCTATAGATTTTCATAGTTTAAACTCTTATGCATGTCCTTACTCAGACCCTAGAAAATCTTCATCTAATGTAATATGGTGGAATATAATGGAATATTCATTTCTTTTAAATACCAACTACCAATACCAATACCTGAATGGCAGGAGTGAGGGAAGGAAATGGAATGCAGGAGTGGCTTTCCTCACATCTCAAGAAAGGAGTAGGCTATGCTTATTGAAATTAACATTCAAATCTATTTCCACATGATCATTTTACATAGGAAAAACATGGGGCAGAATGAACCTACTGAAAGGATCTTTGTCCCCAGAAAGTTTTAAAAAGGAATGGACACTTCTATCATTGAAAATTGACTGAGCAAAATATCTCTTCTTTAGTTTAAATTAGAGACAAAGCCTTGGGGTGCAGAATTGGCACAAAACTGGGGATAGACCTAGAAGGTAGCATCTAAAAAAGCATCTTCATATTATTTTTAGTATCTAATAGAGAACTTGAATTATTTAAATAGACCACCTGAGATAGAACCACATCTTCCTCGAAAATCTTACCTAATTTAACACGACATAATGAATGCCTGACTTTTATCTCTCCACCTAGTATTCCTAACGTCTGTGTTCAATTTATACTTATTACAGTTATCTTTTTAAGTGTTCTCCTTGCCAACTGTGTGGATAATTGCTTCTTAAAGCACTCCTGCTAAGTCTACTATATTGTGCAAGCCTCAGCAATGAACTTACCGAGAAGTCAGCCCTGGAAGACCAACCACACAACGTGTCTTCAGCAGTATCTAGGCTAGAAGTCGGCTGATCTCAAAGTCTTCCTAAAGCTAGTCATTAGCATCCATTTTTTAAAAAGATCATTTTCTCTCAAAATAAATGTAGAAGTTTAAAATCTGAATGCATCTAGAATCCTATTTAAATTAAACTCTTATTCCTGTTGTAAAGGAATTTTATCACCAGAATACATGCTAGCTAAATCCTTTGCACCAGGAATTCCTTCTATGAGGATAACTCCAAAATTATTTTGCAATAAAAAGTATATAGCTATGTGAAAATATTCACATATGTAGTATTCACCAGTATGTGTTGTGGCATCTATGAAATAAAAAAAATAAAAACAATTTTGATACCCAATGATAAGAAATGCTTAAATACTATGTGTCAGCTTGAGAAAATTTATGAAGATATCTGAACTAGTTATAAAGATAATGAAGCAACAGGTAAAGATGTTTGCCTAAAATACTAAGTAAAATAAAATACACATTATAAGTTGAGATATACAAAAACAAGCAAGTACAAGCTTAGGAAATTGGAAAATATCAAATAACATTTGTATTTCCATGTCCATTACATATTTTTGATCTTCTGATTTTCTTTCATTCAATTATCATATCATTTCTCAAATAAAAAGTGAAAGCAAAATAAAACTACTAGAAATTAGTTTGTCAGAACAAATTTGAAGATCAGTTCCTCTTCAGCAGGGAAAGAAAATAACCATAAACCTCCCTAAACCTTATGTACGAGGATGGTTGTATAAGGTGTTCTTGTATTATTTTCTGAAAGTTGATGATGAGATTTTTTTTTTAATAAATTGTATTGTGTATTTTTATGGTATACAACATAATGTTACTGGAAGATTGAGATTTTTGATGTAAGGAGTAGGGAGTCTGGTTAGAAAAAACCAAACAAAAGAGCCAATTTCTTGTCCTAATTCTTAACTCCTGGTTTCCATAACAAATGTTTTATTTCCATAACAAATGCTTTCTCTCTAGAGAATCATAATTAACAGATATAGAATCAGTCAAGTGACTGTCTCCAGAATCTACCTTTTGGTTCTCCCATTTCCCATGAGTGTATTAATATATTATCTCAATGCGATTAAGAACTAAAATTGTTACAGATTTTGAATATGAATTATTATTAAACATCAAAGTAAAGCCTCAGAAATACGGCCAATATTGATAAGGTCAAGATGACAATTTTGGTGAAAGCAAACCATAACATTACTGAAGGAGGAGGAAGGGAGAAAGCAAGAGTTTCCCAGTTTAAGTCATTCACAAGGCACCTCCTAGTGTTTGTTTCTCTACAGTCCTCAGAACAACTAAACTGATAAAGGTGTTGTTACAATACTGAACAAATAGCCCCTCACTTCAGGAAGCCTCAGGATCCTGAAGGTAATTTTAATGTGTCTGAATCATTGTTTAACACGAAAAATGACAAGCAAACTTCCACAGGAGCAGGAGGTACCACGTTCACTGACCTTGTATCCTAATCAAATGTGCTAAGGTGAGTATCATTTCCAAGGTACTTAGTTCATAAGTTCAAACTAAAGTTCAATCCAAAGGCTGATTTACACCTCCACTTACAAGTTACCGTGAATCCAAGCTAAGAGTCTTAAACAAATTTTAAAGAGACCAGCATGAAATCCCTCAAAGCAGAAAACATGCACTTTTTTTCTTTTAAAGATCAAACTCACACATGTTTTTAGGGAGGGGGAAAGGAGATTTGAACAAGATTTTTTTCTAGAAAATTTCTTCTTAAACTGTGATATTTGATAAGTAGTTTGGGCAGAAATAGATATTAGAAGTTTGATTCAACAAGAGACAAGAACCCCATTTTAGGCGGCATTCCATCAACCCCTTTTCCTTAATTACTATTATTCTCATAATTATTCCTCTCCCTTGTTTCTTTCTTTCTTCATCTTAACTTTCTCGGTGTGTCCTCAGGTATGTTTTGAGTGGGTTCGGAATTCTCAAGGCTAAAAAAAATGCTTTAAAAAAGTGCTCATTGGCAACCCACTTGGGTCCCCTCCCGCTGTGGGAGTTTTTTCTGTTCTCACAATAAATCCTGCTTTCTCAAAAAAAAAAAAAGTACTCATTACAGAATGTCTTATCTTTTTTTACAACCAGGTAGGTTAGGCAACAGAAGAACAAAGGCAACTTACTCTTGAAGTAAAAAAGTTTTCCTCTAAGATGCCAGTAGATCAGAAGTTGCTCCAGTCAGTTAGCTCTGCAGTATTTAACCTGTTGGGTGAGACAACCCTGCCTTTTGCCCAAGTAGTTAAAGTCTTTTTTTTCTTTTTTTTTTTTTAAATGTGTGTAGTTTTTTTGTTGGGTTTTTTCCTGAGTCGGAATCTCAGTCTGTCTCTCTGGCTAGAGCACAGTGGCAAACTCACAGCCACTGCAGCCTTGACCTGAGCACAGGTGATTCTTCTGTCTCAGCCTTCCAAGTAATTGGGACTACAGACAGGCAACACCACACCTGGCTAAATTTTAGACTTATTGTAGAAACAAGGTCTCGCCAAGTTGCCCAAGCTGGTATCAAACCTCTTGCCTCAGCCTCCCAAAGTGCTGAGATTACAGGTATGAGCTAACGCCAGTCTAGCTAATCTCAATCTTATGGAAATTTACTGTGTGATGGAGTAGAGAAAAACATGTGTGTGCATGTGCGCACGCACGTGTGTGTGTGTGTGTGTGTGTGTGTGTGTGTGTGTGTGTGTGTGTGTGGGTGGAGTTTTAATCCCCGCAAATCAAGTGCCTGTGGCAGAGAAGATTAGCAAGGATGGTAAAGTAACAAAAAAATGCTATAAAATATGTTATTAGCCTTTGACATGAGTTTAAGAGCCCAGCAGTAGAACAAGCCTCCACTGCAGCTGCTTTGATTGAGAAGCATTTTGTTAAATGAATGATAAATCTCTGTAGTGTAACACAGATGAGGAATAAGTTTGAAGGCCCTGTTTTCAAGACAGTACTGTACTTACTATAAAAGTAAAAGCAATTTCTCTTTTAAAAACTTCATAAAATAAATTAGAATTAATGTTTTCAAAACATTAAAGAAAGTCATGTTCAACATTTGTTACCATAGGAAAACACTGCTGTTCTGAATCCTGCTCCAGGTGGGAAGAGAGAGGGGAAAGGAGAAAAAGAAGAATCAATAAATGATGAAATCCCTTAAAAGCAGTTCCCAAAATCAAGTTTTATTTAACTTCTGTGATGGAACACAGAAATATAATTCACACATGTCCAACTTAGTAAATGTGTGCTGCTCTTCAATGATGTCATTAAGAAATAATATATCTGAGAAGCCAGAAAACCAAAGTCTGATTAAACATGATTTCTAAATATTAAATGCTTAAGCAAATCATTTTGAAGTGTTGTAAGAAAAAGTAATACTGTGGCATTTTGAAAGTGCAAGATAGGACCAGGAACAGTGACTTATGCCTGTAATCCCAGCACTTTGTGAGGTTGAGGCAGGAGGATATCTTGATGCCAAGAAGTTGACATCAGTCTGAGCAACATAGTGAGACCCCATCTCGACAAAAATAATTTCTTAAAAACTAGTTGGATATGGTGGCAGGCACCTGTAGTCCTAGCTACTTGGGAGGCTGAGGTGGGAGGATCACTTGAGCCCAGGAGTTCCAGGCTGCAGAGAGCTATAATCACACCACTGCACTCCAGCCTGGGTGAGAGTCAGACTCTTTTTCCAAATAAAAAAAATCAGTATAAGATTATAATATAACATATTGATAATAATGATATTACTATATAATATAATATTATAAGTAAGAAAATAATTTATCTTATTCTTGGAAGATAATTTCTTTGGAAAAACTGTGAATAGCATTCTGTGTACAAAATATCATTGTAGGTCTAGAGCTTATTAAAGACCATGTAAAAGCTTTCAGAGACACTCAGTTGGCACTCATTAGATACATGCCAAGCGAGTTAACTAGTTAATTAAATGAATTTGATGTGCTTCAAATTTCAGTAAACTCAAAATTATGGTCAATAGTAACACTTTAAAGATGTTCAAACAAAAGCAGCTACCTATTAGAAGCCACAGAGCTGTCAAAATCAAAAACAGAACTGAAAAGTACAGAACTGGGGTCAATTCCAAAAACAATAAGGAAAAGTGGCAATTTACAGTCAAAGGTCAGGGTGGGTGGTCAGTGGATAGAAAATTTCTAAAAGGAAACATCAGGGGGATTCTGGTTAAACCAACCTAATATATTGCTAAAGTCTGGCCAGGGTAATCAGACATCACATGGTAATGATGAGCAAGATGAACCCTTGAAGGTGATCTGATATGAAGGATGGGGGATTCTTGCTAATCTGAACTTAGATGGAAGGATACAGAAGTCCAGAATTTGAGACCTAGTCAAAATGAATGTGCCAGTGAGCCTGATAAGAGATTGGCTAAGAGAGTATTTGTCAGTCTCTTCTCCCGCTAAAGAATTAATTAGTTAAACATATGAACTTGATGTACTGTGAATTTCAGCAAACTCAAAATTATGACCAATGATGACACTTTAAAATCAAGATGCTCAAACAAAAGCCAAAGCCTATCATCCAGAAGTCAGAGAGCTCAAGCAATATTCAGAAAAGTATGTTTTCTATAGTCAAGCATGAGGCTGACGCACCCAGATATGACTGAAAGTAATTGAGTAAAGACTTGAGGAGTTTCTAAATACAAGATGCTAATTAAAACACAGTAGCTTTGCTAGGGATGCTATCTATAATGCCTCTTCAAATTTCAGGCTGAGCTTAGTAATGCTTGACTTTCAGTCAACCCAGCATCCCATCATCAAAAACCTGGAACTGATCCTAGTTCTTTGATTTCAGCGGCTCAGCTACCTAGCACTAACAGGCAAAAGGGCTTAGTACCAAGGCAAGTCAAAGTTAAAGAAGAACAGTGATTACCTCTATTACTATTCATGCATTGCTTCGTGAAGTTCACTCATGGGCTATGAGTTACCAGTTGGCTTACTGTTAGCAAAAACTGGTGTTTCTCTTCCTTGGTCAGTCAGAGGACTTCTGGATTTTATTTCTATGACTGGCCAAAGTCATAGTTACTAAATCTTCTATATATGGGATTATATTAAAGATCCAAATCTCCACTATAATCAAACAAAACAGAAAACACCTATTTGCTCATAAATTTCCTTTGTCCAAAGGTCATCAGACATAACTAAACACATTAACCAATGCTGAAGATAAATGCCAATAAAGACATATACATAAGCTCACCTTCAAAAGATAATACAACTATTTTTTCTCCTATCTATGTAAGATATCTAGAACCTATAGAGAAACCAGACCTCTAAATGAAGCCCTTTGATTACAGACTGAATTTTAGCTTAGGAAAGATGACTAGTTTAAAAAACTTGTCAGGGTTTTAAGTGGCTCATTCTTTATCTTCTTAGAAAGCCACTTTCTGCAGTCTACCTTAAGAACGCACATTTTGTAGAACTGGGCATGGTGACCTGTGCCTATAGTCCCAGCTACTAGGGAGGCAGAGATTGGAGGATCACTTGAGCCTAGGAACTTGAGGCAATAGAATGTCAATATCACACCTGTGCATGGCCACTGCACTCCAGCCTGGGCAACATAGCAAGACCTTGTCTCTTAAAAAAGAAAAATAGAATATACCTTTTGTGAAAGCAAAACTATAACTTAAGTCAATCAAAGATCTTCCCAGGACAACCTTTCTCCACTCTAACTAGTGGTGTGATATGGTACAAAATTAGAATATGTTTATGTCACAATACTAGAAACACTCATTAATGCCTTTCTTTACAGTGACTTTTTCTCTCTTCCTCTCACCTTCACTTTTAACCTTTTACTTTCTGTCTCAGCTGAGTCTTCCATCTGCCCATGGGAACCAGATGCTAGTGACACATATGTCGAAAAAATAAGGAGCCCAGATCCAGAAAAGGATTGAGGCTTTATTTCTGTTTGTAGATTATGCAACAGCTAGAGGATCCAAATTATCTTTAAGTATCACCTACCTCTTTAAAAACGTACCAGTAGTACCTAAATCTATCTAACTTTATTATTATTTTATTTTATTTTTGACACCCTCAGTACCTCAGAATGTGACTGTATTTGAAGATGGGGACTTTTGTTTTTCTTGAGTCGAGGTCTCACTCTGTCACCCAGGCTGGAGTGCAGTGGCACAATCACAGCTCACTGCAGCCTTAAACTCTTGGGCTCGAGTGGTCCTCCTGCCTCAGCCTCCTGAGTACTTGGGACTACAGGCATGTGCCACCACATCCAGCTAATTATCTAACTTTCAAGAATGCTTGGATGGTGTGTGAAATGATACTGTGAGGATCAATCAGTATTTAGGTATTGCTCATTTTATGTAATAGTATTTAATTTAGGAATTAGTGCATTTTTAGTTGTATTATGTTAGATGGAATTATCTTGTTATTACCTTTATTTGGAGAATAAGTATGACTTAAGAAGATGTGCATGGGTGCCAAACTGACAAGGGTTGGATTTGTGATTGTTAATTTTAGGCCTCAACTTGACTGGATTGAGGGCTGCCTAGATGGCTGGTGAAGTATTGTCTCTGGGTGTGTCTATGAGGATGTTTTCAGAGGAGATTGACATGGGAGTCAGTGGACAGGGAGAGGAAGATCCACCCGTAATGTGGGTAGGCACCATTCGGTTGGTTGCCAGTGCATCTAGAACAATATCAGCAGAAAAAGGGGGGTGAGTAGCTTGCTGAGTTTCTATCTCTGCCTTTCCTGTTGAGATGCTTACCTTCTTCTCCTCCTGCCCTTGGATATCAGATTCTGGATTCTTTGGCCTCTGGGTCTTGAACCAGTGGCTTCCTGAGGGTTCTCTGACTTTCAGCTTCAGACAGGGCTGCAGTTTCGACTTCCCAGATTTTGGACTTGGAATGAGCCTTTTCTCACTGTTCATCTTTCAGGTGCCTATTGTGGGACTTCATCTTCTAACCATGAGCCAATCATCACTTAAAAATTTCCTTTTATATGTACATATATCTTAGTACTTCTGGTTCACTGGAGAACCCTGACTAATACAGATTTTGGTACCAGAAGTGGGGTTTAAATCCATGTGGACACAGGGTTTACTGAAAATCACTGGCATAAGGCAGATTGATCAGTAGAAGAAAAGGCATAAAAATGTATTCAATATGTATACACAGGAGCCTTCAGAATTAACACTGAATGCCTCAATTAGGTAAAAAAGCTCATATAATACCATCTTGAGATTACAGAGAGAAGGTGAGCTCAGAGCATGACCAAATACAGGTTTTAGTGGCAAGACAGGTTATGGGAGAGAGAAAGGAAGAGACTTGACTTGCAAAGGTGACTTTGTTATGTAAAATAAATCCTCACAGGTAGTGGCCCTCAGAGCGAATAGATGGTAAATGTGTCTTTTCAGACTTTTTTTTTTTTTTTGAGTCAGAGTCTCACTGTCACCCAGGATGGAGTGCAGTGGCATGCTCACAGCCACCACAACCTTGACCTCCTGGGTTCGGGTGATCCTTCCTCCTCAGTCTTCCAAGTAGCTGGAACCACAGATGTGCACCACCAGGTCTGGCTAATTTTTTTACTTATTGTAGAGACCAGGTCTTGCCAAATTGCCCAGGCTGGTTTCAAACTCCTGGACTCAGGCAATCCTCTCGCCTCTGCCTCCCTAAATGCTGAGATTATAGACATTAGCCACTGTGCTCAACCTCTTTTCAGGCTTTTAAAGATGTCAGGTTCTCAGTTAATCTCTTAGATTAAGAAAAAAAAAGTCTAGAGAGGGAAGGCTCAGGCTGCATTAATATAAATTCTTTCCAGATGCAAATTTCCACCACAAAAGAAAGCTATGCAAGACTACTTCATCTGCTGGCCCTGAGGCAGTCATTTCAAAATATGTCAAAAAAATATATTTTGGGATTAAATATTTTGATTTGCTTCAATACCTATAACATACATTTTATAAAATACTATATAAATTTAAGGTTGAGTTTTATTTCCCCGGACTGCCAATATTATTAAATCTTACTTATTATGACTCATTTATTCCAAACTGTAAGAAAGATGGCTGTAATAGATGTGATGATAAATCTTTTTGTCTTTTTGGGAGACATAAAAGCCAATATATGGGATTAGATTAGGAGTATCTATAGAAAAATTAAGAGATTGTGAATTTCTACTCCAAGAACATAAAAAAAATTTACCATGAATATTGATTTAGACACTACAGAGATGTTTGGGGGTAATAACATCCTCTAAGTCTAAGAATGTGGTTAATTAAAGAGGAGAGATGGGAAGAGAAAAAGTCATACCTAGCGAAATTCATTTCAAATTGTAGAAACTCAAAACAAGTTGTATTTATTATTAAAATGTCCCTTTATCTCCACAAATAGATTGAGAGACCGCTAGTGTTTTGCCTCAACAGAGATCACATGCTTCTCATTAAAAGTGAAATAAGAGAGCTCTATCAACCCTTCCACAAGAGAGTTCAGTCAGCTGCTTCCCACTGAGATCATCTCTGTCCAAAATCTATTTAGAAAGAGCATTTCAGAGGTCAACTAAGTATCACCTAAGTATTCCAGTACATTTTAAGCACAACAGAGGGTAATTGTGAACATGATGATCCAAGAAAGTGGTATTAGCCAGGCACGGTGGCTCACACCTGTAATTCCAGCACTTGGGAGACGGTGGCGGAAGGATAGCCTGAGCCCAGCAGGTTGAGGCTGCAGAGGCATGCCACTGTACTCCAGTCCAGGCAAGAGTGAGACTCTGACTCAAAAAAGAGAAAAGAAAAGAAAGTGATGTTAGGTAGGCCTACATCTAGCATTTTTTCCCAAATTGAAGGTCACAACCTATTAGTGGGCCATACACTAAATTTAATTGGTCGTAATGAACATTTTAAAAAATAAGTAAAGAAAACTATAATAGTGTGGAATAGAATAGGATAAGAAGCACCAAAGAGCCACTGCATATCATTATGGTAGGTATTACTTTATGAACCTTTTCTATCATTTATATTTTTATACACAAATATATGTATGTGTGTGTGTGTGCGCATGTGTGTGTACTAACAGTGTAAAGTATATTCTTTTACTGTGAAATGATCAAATTACTTGGATATACAAATGTTTTAAAGGCTGACACACCTGGGTTTTGAATCCTAAGGGCAGCCACTTTCTAATTAACTGACCTTAGGCAAGTTATTTAATCTTTTTAATTTAATCATTTCAGTAACCAGTAGAGAATGCTTATTTCTGAAGTATGTCTGTAAATGTCTATACTACTGGACTAAATAATTCAGTTTTCTAGATTGAGACTAACAGACCTAGAATCTGCTTTCTCAATCTAGTAGCAATGTGACCTTGCCCACGCTATTTAACTTCACTGTACTTTAGTTTTGTCTGTATTTTTAACTGTGACATATAGAAGTCAATTATCTCATAGATCTGTTGTGAAATTTTAATGAAATGTATACATAAAACACTTAGCAATGCCCATGAAGTTCAGAACATGCCACCCCAAAATATACCACTTTGGCATATTAATTATTTTGAGCTGAAGGTGACTGAGAAACTGCAGGTGCAAGAAGGGCTCTCTGACCTTTCCCTTTCTGCCCAAAGCAAGACGTAAGATTTCCATGTACAGGGATGCTCCCTGTATTGAAAAGAAGAGGATACTCTTTTTGATAAAATTTTAAGAGTCACATAATAATTGTACCTATTCATGGGGTACAGGGTGATATTTCAATGCAGGTATACAATGTGTAATGATAAAATCAGAGTAATTAGCACATCCATCACCTCAAACATGTATCATATATATTGGAAACATTCAAAATCTTCTCCTCTAGCTATTAGAAATTATACAATAGATTAGTGTTAACCGTAATCACCCTATAGCATTATACAGCACTAGAACTTATTCCTCCTAATTGTGCTGTAATTTTGTATCCATTAACTAACCTCACTTCCCTCTCCACTCATCAGTTACCAGGAACCACTATTCTACTCTCTGCTTCTATTAGACTAACTTTTTTAGCTTCCACGTATGAGTGAGAACATGTGGCATTTATCTTTCTGTGCCTGGCTTATTTCATTTAACATAATGTTCTCCAGGCTGATCCATGTTGCCACTAATGACAGGATTTCATTTTACCGTATGGTTGATTTGTATACCACTGTGTATATATATCATATTTTCTTTATCTATTCATCCATTGATGGACACTGAGATTGATTCCATATCTTGGCTATTGTAAATAGTGTTGCAATAAACACAAGAGTTCACATATCTCTTTGATACACTGATTTCCTTTCCTTTCCTTTGGATATATAGCCAGTAGTGGGATTTCTGGATCGTATGGTAGTTCCATTTTTTACTTTTTTGAGGAAACTCCATATGGTTTTTCATAATGGCTATACTAATTTCCATTCCCACCAACAATGTATAAGAGTTCCTTTTCTACACATTCTCGTCAGCATTTGCTATTTTTTGTCTTTTTTATTATGTGTATTCTAACTGAGATGAAATGATTATCTCATTGTGATTTTGATTTGCACTCTTTTGATGATAACTGATGTTGAGCATGTTTTCACATACAGTCATGCATCCCTTAACAATGGGGATATGTTCTGAAAAATGCATTGTTGATTGATGTTATCATTGTGCAAACATCATACATTCTTACACAAACCTAGATGGTATAGCCTACTACACACCTACACTATATAATAAAGGTTATTGCTCCCAAGCTACAGACCTGTACAGTGTGTTACTGTACTCAATGCTATAGGCTACTGTAACACAATGCCATTTGCTCACTTTTTTTTTTTTTGAGTTGAAGTGTTACTCTGTCACCGAGGCTGGAGTATAGTGGCACACTCACAGCTCACCAAAACCTCTACCTCCCAGGATCAGGGCATCCTTTCACCTCAGCCTCCTGGGTAGCTGGGATAACAGGCACATGTTACCATGCCTGGCTAATTTTGGGGGGGTCTTTTTTTTTTTTTTTTCAGAGACAAGATTTTGCTATGTTTCCTAGGTTGGTCTCAAATTTTTGGGCTTAACTAATTCTCTCACCTTGTCTTCCCTAAGTGCCAAGATTACAGGTATGAACCACCATGCCTGGCTATTTGCCCATTTTCTAAACAGATTTTATTGATTGATTGACTGATTGTTTGAGTTCCTTGTATATATTGGACATTAATCCCTTGTTGGATGAATAGTTTGCAAATGTTTTCTCACAGTAAGAAAACATTCTTATCATTGGAGACAGAAATGGCTCTCTACAAAAAAAACTTGCTAAAGTAAGCCTTATCTTCCATTAGTTCTCTATATACTTCCTAGTCACTTTCCCACAAATTTTTGATCCTAGAAAATTAAACCGTTTTTGGCGGGTCTTGTCACTTCTCCGCTATTTTTCATTCTTTGTTTAAAAAGTAGATAAGCTCTCAATCCTAACTGCTTCTTTGAGTCTTCATTTTTTCTATGAAGGCTCTTGTGTACTTATAAACATATTAAGTAAGAATAAGATTTAATATGTTTATAAGTACAATATTGTATAATATTCTCTTGTTAATCTATCTTTTGTCAGTTCAATTCAAAGGCCCAAGACTTAGAGCTTCAGAGATCAGAAGAAGGTTTTTATTATTTTTTTCCCCTAAAGTTCTGGCAATGAGAATAGGATGCCATTGGCTGGGATACTCTACCCCAGAGGCTGTGACTGAGATCTTGGGGACATCCAACAAAGCCAGTAAAAAGTAAACACTTTTATCACATCAGCCTTCTAGATCTCTGCTTGTAGTATGCAGTCAAATGAGGGTGGCAAGAGTTTCTCCTTGTATTTCTCTTTCCACAGTTAGATCAGTGTTTATGTGAACTAATTATTTGGGTATAGCAACACTTGTGATTGTTTTTAATGACCAATCCAAGTTTAAGTTATTTATTTAAGCCATCTACTGCCACAAGTAAAGAGATAGAAACTCAGTATACTGGCCATTATTTAATACAAGTAAAGAAGGTGAACTTAGGGGCCTGTATGCTTTTTCTGTTTTGTGTGCACAGCAATGGTCAAAATTGGTGTTATGGTTCCTGGTGCTTGAGTATTGATCTTGTTGGCCTCTGAAGATTCGCTGAAAAATCAATTCACAAAAAACAGATTGGAGAAAAGGCATACAAATTTATTTAACATGTATACACAGGAGCTTTCAGAATGAAGACCTAAAGATACAGAGGAACTTGTCCATTTTTATGACTAGGTTCAAGAAAGTGTGGACAGCCATGTAAAAATATGATTGGATAAGAAAGTTATGATCTAATGCCAACATACTGAAAGGGGCAAACCAGCAAGATCTGTCTGTCTAGGTTCTTCTTGGCCTCTTTAGGCACGCATTCCCTCCTTTTGGGTATGGGGTAAGATCCTCTCTGGAATGGGAGTCTTATGATTATAGTCAAACAAATTTGGACAGATAATTTCTTTGTGGCCAGTTTTTACACAAAAAGGTAGAAAGAACATTAGAGCAATATTTTTAGGTTTTATGCCTGAATTCGGGGAAAGGAGGTTCTGGTTTCTATGACCTGCCTTGGGAAAGAGGGATTCTAATTTCTATGCTTAGCCTTAGAAAGGAATGGGCCTAAGAAATAGCAGAGCAGGAGAAGGTCAGAGAAAAACTTCTGCTCAAGTCTGCCTCTGAGGCTCTCATTTTGGGGTATTGCTTTCTGAATCGCAACAACATAATATGTGCAAGTAGCATTTTCTTTGTCACACTATGACGGCTCTCAGGAGAGTTTGTGTTAATAAGTGCATAAGGAATCTTTCTTGTTTCTACCCTTGTTGTCTTGTCAGTGGTGGGAAGTTCCATCCATATCACTTGTCCGATATTACAAATCAGAGAGTCAGAGGCATCTTATGGGGGACACCAGAGACACCAGTTTTTGCAAACACTATTCTTACTGCCTGTGACAATAAGAGTCTTAACTGTCTTACTCTGTCTTTGAGAGTGGTGTTTCAATCATGAAAGCAGCATCTTCTGAACGCCCCTTTGTTCTACCTCTTGCATCTATGATAAAAATGTATTCTATCACAATTCTCTCAGGTCCCTTCCCACTTGGGAGCTTTTCTGTCCTCTCAATAAATCCTGCTTTCTAAAAAAAAAAAAAAAAAAATGTGTTCTAAGTCTGGAAAGTTATCTCCAGGTCTTCCCATAAAAAAATTCTTGTGTTGAGTTGTTGTTCGTATGGATATATGCTTAGAGATTCTACTTGTTGATGGTCAGATGACGGATCCTTTGATTTGAAAAAGGATTTTTAGAGTCCTCTCATCCCAAACAAATATTTTTTGTTACCGATGGGAAGACTAAATTGAGAGGACATAGAAGAACATTATGGCTAGGCTTAGGGAATCTCTTAACAAGATTCAAGAACAGAAATCAGACTTAGAACGAAAGTTAAAATCTACATCTACTGTAAATGCCCCTCCCCCATCCTCCTCTTTACTACCAACTGACCTTCCAGATATCTTTGGGATCTCTGGACACCTGGCTTGAGAGTCATTCTCCCAAATCTGAGGCAAACCTTTTCAACAAATTCCTTTAGTTCCTGAAACTCCTCTAACTCCTCCAGAAAAATCCCACAAATACCCAGTTGCCCACTTTAAATTCTCTTTTCCTGCATAATTACAGAAAACACTCTAGCCCCAGGGAATACAAGCCACTTGTGTATACAGTGATAGTCAGAAAATAATTTTGGCAGAAACTCCAGGGACACACAGAAGGACTCATTTCATTGTCCCTTATTCCATCTACTTTTGGGGTCTCTATCATCAGATCCCATCACCAGGCCTTCCCTTGAGATTCCTTTTGTGGATATATCCTGAACCCCCACTGCAAAGAATTCATGTGCCCTGTATAGCAACAGATCTTTTCAATTACAGAAATCTCTTTTATAGCCCTCTCTGCCCTTTCGTAAAATCCTATGAAACTTGGAGAAAAATTAGAAAGATTAGTGGTCATGTACAACTCCTCTCATAAGGACCTTAATGGCTACTAAGGAATATTCTTCCCATCTATGATGATACTGCAGTTATCAGACATGCCAGACAGTCCCTAGGAAAACTGTCTCTTCCTCCTAAGAGAGAGAAAATCGGTAGTCAAAACTTCTTCTAGGCTGTCCTGCAAATATTTAGCGCCCAAGAAAAGTGACAGCAGAAGCCTTTTCCCCTAAGGTTAGTTGATCTAAAGTTGAACAGTACACTCAAAAAGAAGAGTATCCTAAAACCGTTGTGCAATGCTTTACACAGATTTTCCAAGGGCATGCTGTATTTAACCCCAAAGCTCCAGAACATAAAAATATTTTCATTTCCACCATAGTTGGAAATCTTCTCCCTGATATAAAGAGGAAAATACAAAATATATGTTTTTGTCTGGCAGGACAACCACTCAACATTATTATTGAAGCTGTTATGCAATTCTTTGAAAATCGCTTGCAGGAAACAGGAGAAAAAAAGAATTAAAATCAACAATTCCTGCCTTGCAAAGTGAATCTTTATAAAAAACATTCTGGCAGGGCTCAGTGGCTCAGCCTGTAATCCCAGCACTTTGGGAGGCCGAGGTGAGTGGATTGCCTGAACCCATGGGTTTGAGACCTGCCCGGGCAACTTGGCGATCTTATCTCTACAATAAATCAAAAATTAGCCAGGCGTGGTAGCGCATGCCTGTAGTTCCAGCTACTTGGAAGGCTCAGGCGGAAGGATCGCCGGAGCCCAGCAGGTCGAGGCTGCGGTGGTCGAGAGCGTGCCAATGCACTCCAGTCTGGGTGACAGAGTGAGACTCCAACTCAAAAAAAAAAAACCAACAACAACAAAAATCATTCTGGTCATTGCCTTGCTAAGCTGTGGTGTGGTTGTGTGTGTGCTCTTTGAGCTATGACTAGGCCATGTTTTCTTAAGCTTTGGCCACCTCCCCTATCTTGGGGAGGTAAATCTCTTTCTCTCTAATATACTTTCTAAATAAACTATATTCTCTAATCTAAAAATAAAATAAAAACATTCTTATGGTTCTACAGGTAACTCAAAGCCTGCCCATTTATCTTACCAACTACAGAGCCTCTCCTATTCATTTCAAGATGTTTGCAGATACTGTACAAATCCAGGACACTGGAAAAACAATTGTCCTTCACTAAAAGGAAAGGAAGGTCTAAATAATCTCCTTAGGCTCCAACATCCTCAGAGGGCCCATTTTTCCCTCCCTGGAAGAGTCAGCATTTTCTATCCTTAAAATAGAGGATCAAAAACTGAATTTCATCATTGGCACTGGTATGACTTTCTCTACACCACTGACTCAAAGATTGATCTCTACCTGTCACCTCTAATTCTATTCAAGCTGTTGGAATTCCTAGGCAGTCTGTGTCAGACCACTTCAATATCTGAAGGCCCTCTTAACACCCATCATACCATTCTAGTTTCTGACTCCTCACTGGCAAACCTTTTAAACAGAGATTTGTTATGTAAATTTAATGCCATCATACAGTGTAATGATAAAGATGTTTTTATTTTCCTACTTTCAGATCTAACCTCAAACTACCTACCTCCCCTACTAGAAACCCATCTTTATCTAAAATTCTCTGAAGAGGATGCAACCTTAAAAGATCTCCCAATTACTCTCTGGACCTCACATGTAAAGGAGGTTGGATTGCTACTGAATCCCTGGACATTGCCTAGAAAAGTAATAAACATTTCCTACTAGTAGCCCAATACCCTCTGTTTCAAGATGAATACCAAGAAGTTGAGCCTATAATAGATTCCCTTTATGACAGGCCATGATCCCTCCTAGAGGGGTGTTACCTCTTCACCCTGCAACACCTCAATATTGCCAATAATTAAAGGAAAATTTGATCCAAACAAGAATCAAATCCATAGATCTGTTACAAGATCTAGGAGTCATAAACTCTTTTGTAATTCCTCACCACTTTATAATCCCTAATCTGGCTACTATTCTTACCTCAATTCCTGCTGCTGCAGCCCGGTTTATTAATAACTAACCTCTGCTCAGCTTTCTTTTCAATTCCATTGCATCCTGACTCACAATTTCTCTTGGTATTTATGTTTACAGGAAGAGAATTAACATGGACTCGCATACCTTGCAGATATTGTAAGTTCTCCATAATATGTTCCCAAGTCTGTAGAGCCAACTTAGACCCTGTACCTTTTGCTGAAGGCTGCACTCTTGTTCAGTATGTTAATGACCTCCTACTTTATAGCCACACTAAATTGAGTGCTCTTACAGAATCTGTCATTCTCCTAAAGGAACTAGCTGAATGAGGTCATAAATCCCCCATGTCTAAACATTAATGTGTGCAAACAACTGCTACCTGTGTAGAACATGAGCTATCTCAGGGCACTCAAAAACTAATCAAAAATGCCTTGAGACAGTTTTGCCCATCTCTCTTCCAAAACCAAAGAACAGCAGCATAAATTTCTAGGGTCAGCTAGTTGTTGCCACCAATGAATTCCTAACTTTGCTGTCTGTGTTGAAACGCTGTATGCCTTCCTCCCAGATGTGACTTCAGAGTATACTTCCTTGATCTCGGAGGCACTGGACTCCTGTGAAGCCTTAAAATTAGCATTTCTCATGTAATCACCTCGTGCCATACCAAATTTTGACAAAGTGTTTCATCTATGTTGCCATGAAAATGGGACTGTTTCAGATATTCTAGAACAAACTTTTGCCCCTTGGATATGTCCTATATCAAGTTGTCAAGTCAGTTAAACCCTATGGCATCAGTCATGTCAGCCTGTCTGCATGAGGTACCACAGCTGCTGCCTTAATTAACAAATTCACTGCTCTTAAATTAGGGCTTCTTCACTGCTATGTTCCCCATTCTACGACTGCTCTCTTAGAGTTAATAAGACACTCAGCTTCACAAATGGCAGCAGACACCTATGAACAGACCCTATAAACCAGTTCCTCCATCATCATGAGATAGCCATTTTAACTTTAAATTCAGCTATTCGACTACCCTTTCCTGATGATGTAGTACCACACTCCATTCTATTTAATTGCCTTACAACTAAAAAAATTGTTTCAAAGCCACATGAGGATCTCTTAGTTATCCCCTTAGTTACCTGAGATTTTCTTTTTCGATGGCTCTTGTAAATGAAATTTCCAGGGAAACATAATGGGTGATTCCCTATGGGAAATATTGAGGCATACTTTTTGCCCACACTGCAAATGGGGACCAATAAAACCTGGAATTATTTTTTGGAGCGTGGGGCCCTTTGTAGTACAGGCTTCCCCCGCTAGGTAAATATTCTAGGAATTCATTGACATCAGTGTACTAACTAGCGCTGTTGCGAGAGGCTGCGTTTGACTTCAGTGAATTTTTTGTGACTGGTTCTTCCACCATGACAACACACCTGCCCACACTACACTGAGTGTTCAGCAGTTTTTGACCAAAAACAGCATGATCTCTGTTCCATATCCTCCCTATTCACTTAATCTCACTCTGAGCCACTTTTTTTTTTTTTTTTTTTTTGCTTCCCTGGATTAAAAAAAAAAGTTCTCAAAGGGAAATGTTTTGACAATGTGGAAGAGGTGAAACAAAAAATGGCAGAAGCACTAAAGTCATTAAAATTGATGAGTTCAAAAACTGTTTTGAGCAGTGGAAAAAGCATCTCAATAGGTGTATTTCAAAAAACAGAGAGTACTTTGATGGAGGCTGAATTTAAACATGTAGAATGAATACACAATTTTATGTAAATAAATCCCATTTTGGGGGGTGGTCCTCCCTTGTCAAATCAGCCCATGTTGCTGAACTCATACTCTTATTAGAGCTTGTCCACTGGCAAAAGGGAAAACTGCCACACTTTGTACCATCCAGATATGCATTTGGAGTCTGCCATGCTGATGGCACAATCTGGAAATTCTGTGGTTTCTTAATCTCTACATATAATTGCTGCCTAATTGATCTTCCAACTAAAATGCGTGCTGTTCACTGTCTAGCTCACACCACAGTGACCGATACCATATATCTAAGGTACAAAAGGGCTGACAAGTCTGCTAAATTTGCAGCCAAAAATGGAAGTTCCTATTTTTTTTCCACCCAATTTATAAACTTGTTTTTATCCTTTATTGACACTATTGACAACCTGGCAAATGTCCCACAATCCAAAGAAAATAAATGGATAATAAGGGTGCCAAATAATTATCAGATGGATTATGCATCAGGCCAAACACCTTTTTTTGACCTTCTGGCTCACACTTATCTCCCATCACATGGGTTATATGTGCAGTTAGGAATAGTTAAAGAACTAAAAGACAATTTGTTCTGCCTTGGCATTCACACCATGTCTGCCCAAATTGCTTCTTAATGTACTAGTTGTACATTTCAGCACATTTCTGGAGGTACCTAGCATAATTTAGGCACTACTCCAAGGCTCACACCGCCCTTTATGACACTTCAAGTGGATTTTAGATATTTGCCTCCAGCTTAGACTATTTTGCCATTTGGTTTTTGTCTGTATTTTTAGTGGATGGTCTGAATGCTTCCAACTAGATGCATTGACACCATGACAGTGGTCAAAAAAAAAATTAATGGTTAAGATTATTCCTCAAGTTGATATTTCTTTGTAGATTAAAACTAAGGAACTCACTTTTTAAAATCAGAAATAGCTGTGAGCTACTCCAGCTTGAGCCCACTCCATCCTCTCTTTTCTTTGGAGTGTACTGTTTCTGTCCTTTTGCTAAATAAACTGCTCTTTGCTTTAACCATCAAAAAAATTTGATTAAAATAAATAAAATAAAATAAAATCTGAAATAAACTACTTGCTTACAAAGACTCTGGAGTACTCATTAAAATTTCATGCTTCATACCATCCTTAATCCTCAGGGCAAGTAGAATATAAAAATCTAGACATAAGAAATTCAGGGGAAAAATTTGTCAAGAAACTGAACTTAAATGGCTAAAAACATTGCCTATGACCCATTTTTTTAATAATCTGAAATTATCCAAAGAGGAGAGATTAACCCTTTTACAGTTTTTAGACACTCTCTACATAATGGCATCTTTAAACCTTGCATTCCTGGATTGAGTGAACAGTATGATACACAAGTGATTTAATGTTATGACTAGTTATATAAAAGACATAACTAGTATTCTTGGAACATATCATCAACAAGCAAAAAATGATATGGCCTTTTTTTTTTTTTTTGAGTTGGAGTCTCACTCATTCGCCCAGACTGGAGTGCAGTGGCCACTCCCAGTCACCGCAGCCTCGACCTACTGGGCTCTGGCGATCCTTCTGCCTCATCCTTCCAAGTTGCTGGAACTACAGGCGCGCACTACCACACCCAGATAATTTTATTGATTTATTGTAGAGATGAGGTCTCGCCAAGTTGCCCAGGAAGGTCTCAAACCTGAGGGCTCAGGCAATTCACTCACCTCAGCCTCCCAAAGTGCAGGATTACAGGCTGAGCCACCGAGCCCGGCTGATATGGCCTTTCTTGACTGACAAACCTTGTCATCTCTTTCAACCAGGATATCAGGTGTACATTAAGATTTTTAGAAGAAAGCATGCACTGTTACCTTGCAAGGAAGCACAGCTAACCACCTACACTGCCATCATATTATAAGAAAAATCTTCCTGGATTCTTATGAGCCACATCAAAATTGGAAACCATCTGTAAAGATGACCTCACAGTTAAGATTTCAGAGCCAACTCCAAGACTCTAGAAGTTAGATGACATCACATAGCAGACTGCTTTCTACAGGATCCGAGATCAAGAAACTTTGTTTCCAGCTACTCTTTCCCCTTTCAAGCCTGTCTCCTCCCTGAGGTGAGGGGGAACTCTTTTTTAAACAAACTCCCCCTTTTCCCTCCATTTATTGAACAGCTGACTGGAGACTACTTGTTTCAATCTGTCCTCCTTTCTGTCTCATTGCCCTCTATGGGCTTTCTTTTCAAATTTCATTTCTCTATATTAACCTTGCTTTATTCTTAAAAAGTTAAGCACAAACCTGATACCCTCTTACACCAGTTTTTCAAACCTTGGTTATATAACTAATCAGTTTGATTGCTAGTTAAGTCAAAATCTTGATAGAGTGAAAAGACTTGAACTACTTTTTATTCCTTCCATAGGAAGAATTTTTTAAAAATTAAAATCAGACATGATAGTGAACTCTTCCTAGTTGACAAACCAAGAAAGTATTGCAATCAAACCCTGTGGTTTGATTTCACACACACACACAGCATCCTCAAACCCTTCATGGAGGCCATAGATGATTCTAGAACTGCCATTATGGCACAAACTTTTGCCAAATCAGCAAATATTTTGGTCGGTTCATAGGCCACTCTTGTACAATGTGGTATAGCTCAGTTGCTCCCCTAATTAGACTACTTGACACCAAAAATCTTACATGTTGTAGACCAAAAATCTGCAAGATCTTGGTCAGGTGGCAAAACCAAGCCTTATAGTTGCTGAAGCCAGACTACAGGTCTCCGGTGTAAAATATTTCACAATATACTATGCTCTTACAAACTGACAGAGACACAGGAAAATGGAGGTGTACAGATGCTAACACAATCAGTTACAAAGGTTGTGAAACACACTGGACCTAAGTAATTTCAGGTTTCACTCTGATCTTGTCCATGAACAACACTGGTCTTTTTATCTTAAGTGGCAACAAAGTATACAAAGGATTCCTACCAGGCATGGTGGTGCAGACCAGTAGTCCCAGCTACTGAGGAGGCTGAGGTGGGAGAATTGTTTGAGGCTAGGAGTTCAAGACCAGCATGGTCAACATACAGAGACGTCTAACTCTAAAAAACAGAAAAGAAAAGGAATCCCACCTGAATAGTCAGGGCAACTTGGACTCAGATATCTGAATCCTTTTAGCACCAAGTACTCCACCCTAAATGCTAGCCAAATTATAAATGTGGGCTCCTTCATTAATAAAATAATGCCAATTAAACAAAATATGAGACTGCATAGAAAACCTGCTTGTGTATTGTCATTCCAAGCTCTTTCCCATGTTGAGGACCTATTCCCAAGCTCTGAAACTTGTGGCTTAGAAAGACAATCCTAAATCTTTTCATGGAACTAGAACAAGTATTTAATGTCATCATAAAAATATTGGAAGCACTCCAATCAGAAGTTAATAGTTTCGCCTCTGTTGTACTCAAAAATCATTGCACCCTTGATACGTGACTGCCCAATGAGGAGCTTCTGCAGTCACTGGTAAAAAATGCTGCCTCTGTATGAGTCAGATGAAACAATAAGGTTTAATTTATACCTTTTAACAGAAAAGATGAACACTCTCCATAAGATAAGTGAGGCTCAACCATTTTATTGGACCAACCTATTACCAGAGTTGGAAGACTAGTTTAATGGAATATGAAGAAATGTGCTTAGATTTGTACTTTTCTGGCTATTTATACTCATTCTAATCTACATTCTTTTCTCCTTTTGAAGATCTCTTACCACTTAGCTACCAAACTGATTCTTCTCTACACAGCCTCCAATTCAGTACTTATTACAAGAAACTGATGATGAAGTTTCAGATGGGAAAATGAAGGGGTTCAGAACATCCCACGCAAAATGCACCACTTTGGCCAGTTGATTATTTTGGACTAAAAGTGCTCTCTGACCTCCCACTCTCTACCTGAAGCAAGATAGAAAATTTCCTATGTGTAAGATGCCTTCCCTGTATTAGGAAGAGAACATTCTTATCACTGGAGACTGGAAATCAATGCTGAAGTGGATCAGTACAAACAAACCTACTAAAATAACCCTAATCTTTCATTAAGTTTTCCCATACATTTCTTAGTCACTTTCCCAAAAATTACTTTCCCTAGAATCACAACCCTCCTTTTATTTGTCTTGTTATTTCTCCACAACTTATTCTTTGTTTAGAAGATATGTAAGCTCTTGGTCCTAACGGCTTCTTTGGGTCTTCATTTTTCCTATTAAGGCTTCTGTGTGCCCATGAGAATATTAAGCAAAATAAAATTTATATGCTCTTCTCTTGTTTATCTCTCTTTTGTTAGTTCAACTCCTAGGCCTCAACCACAGAACTTAGAAGACAGTTTATTGTTTTGTTTTGTTTTTTATCCCTTATACCTAGCACATAGAGAGTACCCAATAAATGTAAGTTGTTCCTGTTATTATTAAGAATATTGTTCCTTGTCCCCATCTACTTCTGTATGAATGACAGTGAAAAGCATGAAAAAAAGAGGCTTGTCTAGGACCATTTAATGATTCAAAGACCTGAAATTTAAAACTTTCCTAAAAATGTAAGAAAAATAAGTAACTAAAATATATGAGCCATTAAAGAATTGTTCTGGTGGAAATGAATTACTCAGCAAATTCCTACTGCAGCAGACCTGCTAGATCTGATTATGGAGCTGTGCCTTAGTAATGGTGAGTATCACCACTCAGTGTGCATTTTGCAAGTGACCCTAAACAGGGAAGTCTTAGTGGATCCTGACTCTTTCAGAATATCAGACTGACTCAGGCCTTGGAGTACAATGCATTAATTTGGCTGCCTTTTTGTATTTTCATGAGGGAGCTCACCAAGAAAAAACACCCTGTTCGAACTCAGACATCAAGTTTCCTTCCCTCAGCTCAGCTGAAATATTTTTGACTTGTAAAATATGACTTATCTGAAAAGTGTTTAGGCTTTTAACTTGAATTCATGGAATAAGTAATGACATTTAAGTGACATTTAAAACAAATAGTAACATAAACATTTTTAATATATGGTTCAGATATTTTTACAGTGTTTGATAGTTATACATTAGTCTGGCCAAACAGGCTGGTTGTGCTTCTAGTTCACAAAAGAGGTGGAAGAGCAGTTACCAAAAATCAAAGAAGCCAGAGTTAGCAAGATTATTTCTCAGTATTAAACTCAAACCTACTTACTTTGGCTATTAGCACGTTATGTCTGCAAGATATAAGCAAGATTAATAACCATGTTTGGTGTCATTGCTGTTGTTAAACAGTACATCAAGAGTATACTGTATATCTCATACATGTATGACAGATGCTATCCAAAAAAATAAACTAAAATTTCATGACATTACAAAGATGGATCAATATTTGTAGTTCTCTCTGCCCCTCTACACTACCCATAAAAGCTTAAGCACATTTACCCCTGAGAATGAGGAGACCAGGCATTAGTGTTTGTCTCCTCACCAAGAAGAGAGGAAAACAGGAGTGTCCTATGATTCTCATCTGAGACAAGGGAAACAGGAACTCAGTGCTAGAGCAACAGGTGACTGAATATAGCTAGCTGATGACAAGATGAGAGTGACCCTGAGACTCACCAACTAGGAAAAGGCACAGAAAGGAAGGAACTCTGAGAGGATCTGGGAAAATAGTTATGAAAATACCCAGGGATATTTGTTAGAACTGGGGCCTCCTCTGCTTCAGAATTTTTGAAGCGTTTGCACCAAGTGCAATGTTAAGGTATGGAGAAAAGATCTTTAGAAAACCTACTCTTTTGCTTAAAAACAAAACAAAGCAAACAAAAAACCCAGAATAGGCAGGTAGCAAGATAACTTCAAATGGCTATAAGGAAGCTTCAAAAGGCACATGCACAATTGTAAACATAATTACAGAGCAGTGACTCTCCCAAGGTTGCCTCTAACTAGTACCTCAGTCACTTAATGAATGTTAATTGTTGACAAAAAATATTGTTGCTATTCAGTTGCATATAGCTTGTTATTTATGCAATAGCTACAATTTCAGAAATCTAAACTATAAGGAATATTTGTTGGTGGACTAAACTGCTTTAGCAAAATATGTGATATCTGTTATAATTGCAGATGTTAAAATAAATACAGCAAGTCTTTCATTATAATTTAATTGAGATAGTGTTAACAGAAAAGCAATCTCTACCAAATTTCTAAAATCAATCAACAACTTATAAAGTCATCAAAGGATTTCATCAAACAATTATTGCATTTAAACACCACAGCAACACTCTGGAGTAAGAATTATCATCCCCATTTTCCAAACAAGAAAATACGCATTAGAAAAGGGTCAATAATTTGTCCACCAGCCCTAGCTTAAAAACCCATTTCTAGTTCATTCTAAGGTTCTCTTGCTTTTTACCCTGCCCTCTAGTGGATGAGGTAAAAGAAACACGCGGCACTGTTTAGAGATGGGAGAGTTAATTGGTGCAGTATGTAGACAATGGAATTCTTTCTGCTTGTATAATTAACCGTTATAATTTGCTCTTAGAATCAACTTCACTTTAAAAAAAAGAATTAAAACTCACAGTCTAAATTATCTTCAAAGATATGCATTTAGTTAGATCCCAGTACAGTACTCTTTTTTTGAAGCCATCTGTCTGTTTTGGGGTTGTGATAACTTTAACAAAATGGTTGTCTCATTTCTTAATTATTTTCACTCAAAAAAATTTTTTAATTTGCTCCAAATGATTAGAGGTGTTTGTTGGACAATGAAGTTATGCTTCATACTTTGACTCAGTTCAACCAATTTTGATCAGGAAAATAGTTGCATTCATATTCACTAAGTTTGCACATCAGGGACAACAGAATTTAAAATAAGAATTTAAACCAAGAGACAAACATTTAATCTAAATTAGA
>NW_007246811.1:697430-717143 GCF_000164805.1 Carlito syrichta | reverse complement strand
GGCTATTCGTGGTCGTTTATGTTTCCAGTTGAAATATTTTTGACTTGTAAAATATGACTTATCTGAAAAGTTTTTAGGCTTTTAAACTGGATTTGTGGATTAAGTAATGATATTTAAGTGGCATTTAAAACAAATAGTAACGAAAACATTTTTCATATATAGTTCAGATTTTTTTACAGTGTTTGGTAGTTATACATTAGTCTGGCCAAACAGGCTGGTTGTGCTTCTAGTTCACAAAAGAGTTAGAAGAGCAGTTACCAAAAATGAAAGAAGTCATAGTTACCAAGATTATTTCTCAGTATTAAATTCAAACCTACTTATTTTGGCTATTAGCATGTTATGTCTACAAGACATAAGCAAGATTAATAACCATTCTTTGGTGTCATTGCTGTTGTTAAACAATATATCAAGCATATACAATATATCTCACACATATATGACAGATGCTGTTCAAAAAAATTAACTACAATTTCATGGCATTACAAAGATGGATTAATATTTATAGTTCTCTCTGCCCCTTTACACTACCCATAAAAGCTTAAGCACATTTACCCTTGAGAATGAGAAGACTAGGCATTAGTGTTTGTCTCCTCACCAAGAACAGAGGAAAACAGGAGTGCCCTATGATTCTCACCTGAGACAAGGGAAACAGGAACTCAGTGCTAGAGCAACAGGTGACTGATATATAGCTAGTTGATGACAAGATGGGAGTGTCCCTGAGACTCACCAACTAGGAAAAGGCACAGAAAAGGAAAGAACTCAGAGAGGACCTGGGAAAATAGTTATGAAAATATCCAGGGATATTTATTAGGACTGGACCTCTTCTGCTTCAGAATTTTTGAAGTGTTTGCACCAAGTGCAATGTTAAGGTATAGAGACAAGATCTTTAGAAAACCTACTCTTTTGCTTAAAAACAAAACAAAACAAACAAAAATCCCCGAATAGGCAGATAGCAAGATAACTTCAAATGGCTATAAAGAAACTTCAAAAGGCACGTGCACAGTTGTAAACATAATTACAGAACAGTGACTCTCCCAAGGTTGCCTCTAATTATAGTACCTGAGTCACTTAATGAATGTTAATGGTTGACAAAAAATATTGTTGTTATTCAGTTGCATGTAGCTTATTTGCTTCTAATTCTTAATATACAATAGCTACCATCTCAATCTAGTCTTTAAGTAATATTTATTGATGGACTAAACTGTTTTAGTCAAATGTCTGATATTTGTTATCATTGTAGATGTTCAAATAAATACAGCAAGTCTTTCTTTATAATTTCACTGAGATAGTGTTAACAGAAAAGGAATTTCTACCAAATCTCTAAAATCAATCAGCAACTGATTATAAAGTCATCAAAGGATTTTCCATAAATGATTATTGCATGTAAACACTGCAGCAACACGTTGGGGTAAGAATTATCATCCTCATTTTCCAAGAAGAAATAAGCATTAGAAAAAGGTCAATAACTTGCCCACCAACCCAAAGCTTAAAAACCCAGCTCTTACTCTTTCTAAGGTTCTCTTGCTGTTTACCCTGCCCTCTGGTGAACAAGTCATTATAGAGATAAAAGGAACACCTGGCACTGTGTTCTAGAAGTGGGAGAGTATTGTAATTGGTAGAGTATGTAGACAATGGAAATCTTTCTGCTTGTATAATTAACCCTTTAATTCTCTCTTAGAATCAACTTCATTTACAAAAAAAGAAGAATTAAAACTCATGGTCTAAATATCTTCAAAGTATGCATTTAGTTAGATGCCAGTAGAGTACTCTTTTCTTGAAACCACCTGCCTGTTTTTGGTTGTGATAACTTTAACAAAATGGTTGTCTCATTTCTTAATTTTTTCCATTCAAAAAAATTTTTTTTATTTGCTCCAAATGATTAGAGGTGTTTGTGGAACAATGAAGTTATGTTTCATGTTTTGACTCAGTTCAACCAATTTTGATCAGGAAAATGATTACATTCATATTCACTAACTTTGCACATCATGGACAACAGAATTTAAAATAAGAATTTAAACCAAGAGACAAACATTTAATCTAAATTAGAGGTAAGCTTGAGTTATTTATGGGGTCTTTTATCACCTAGTTAACGTACAGTACCTTTTAACTTTGTCAGCAATGACTAATTGAGGGTCCAACTTGTTACATAACTTTCTCCGAAAAATACAATGAACGGTGGGTGAAGTCTGGACCCGTTAGTCCTGGCCTCGAAATTTTTGTGATATAAATCCCAAAGAGGGAACAGAACCAAGGGCATTCGCTCGAGTTTAGCCTCAGTCCTTAGTCTTTAAAGGGAGAGTTGAATAGTCATTGACATTTTTATTTTCTTTCTTGCATTTCCCCTCTCTTTTTTCCCCCTCATTCAGACACTCTACCTACATTAACACACCTCATTCTAATAATGCCCCAGAGGTAGGCACAAGGACTATCCCCGTTTTACGGATAGCACTCAACTCTGTTTCAGCGCAGGCCGCGAACAGCCCAGCCTCATCCCTGGGTTCCCACCTCCACTGCCCTGTCGCCTCCATGGAAGCCCTGCAGGGCCTCCGCTCAGCCGCTCCGGGCCAGGCGGGTCCTTCAGCTCCAGAGACGTTCCACCGAAACGCCGGCTGGTGATTTAGAATAAAGCGTGGAAATCCGAGGGAGGAAGACTCCGGAAAGTGCCAGAAGGGGGGGCCGGAGCCCACGACCCACGCCAGGGGCGAGTCTGAAGCCAGTCTGTGCCTAAGAATCCCCGACCCACGGTCAAGGGGAGCTGGGGCCGCAACGGGGCCACGACAGACGGTGTGTAAGGGTCCCACCTCAACTCTGCCTGTCCCATCTTCCTAACAGTGGCAACATCGGGGCGTCTCCGCTACTTTGGTCACCTTCTGCTGGAACGGGCTGCTGCCTGCATCGCCCCTTCCTCGCCCGAGAACAGCGCCGTGGATTTCTCATAATCCCTCACGCCTGCGCGGCTGGGTTGGGGTCTCTGGGCTCTTGCTTGCTGGTCTCCGGGTTCTTGCCACGACCCACGGCTTCTCACTGCTCCCCTGGATCTGTTCTGGTGGCTTCAGTTGTCCTCTGTGGCCTGGTTGTCACAGCTCTGCCTCCTTTTCTCGGGCACACTCTAGGTCCTCCGCCGGCTCTGATTTTGATTCTGGTTCCTCTTCTGTGCTTAGGAATCTTTAGTAGTAGGAATCCTCTGCGCTGTGATCTCTACAACCCCAGTAGGGCTCCCCACACCACTGTCGAGGTCTGGAATCCACTCGTTAGCCATTGATTAAATGCTCCTTAATGCCATGCTTTGATCTTTGCTGGCCCACGACACCAGTTGAAAGGTACTTTTCTCTTGCTCCAATTTTTCAGCGAATTTACTTGTATTTATATTTCTGTGTTGTAATATTTTATATTATATGTTCATACTTGCATATGTATATAAACATATGTAAATTGTATATAAATATAATTGTAAAATGTTCGTGCATTTTAACAGACTCCTTCAGTCTCTTCATTGGTTGCCTGTGTGAGTTTCAGACACCTAGAAGGGTATTGAGAGAGGTTCTAGGGTCCCTGGGGCATCTCAAACTATGCCAACTACTTAATTCATGGATTCAACAATTCAATAAAGGTTAATGAATCATTAATTACATGCCAAACACTAATCATGAAGGATATTGTAATAAGCCACAGAGAACAGGCTCTGTCCTCAAGGAACTTACACTCTAGTGGAAGAAAACAGATAAACAAGTAACAAACAATTTCAGAGTAATAACTGATAGTACAGAATTTTAAAAGAAAAATGGGAAGGAGCAATCAGGGTTAAAAAGGTAAGTCATGTCCATCTCAAAATGTAATAGATAATGCTGACTCTCAAAGAGGTTGTATCCAGGTAGCACTTTCTTCAAAAATTAAGAGTACTTATTTTTCCACACCCAGTTAACACTGTATAATACTACTTTACAAATTCTTTGGCAATGTGCATAATGCAAAAATGGTATCTTACTGTCATTAAATCACAATTTCTTTTTTTTTTTTTTTGAGTTGTAGTCTCACTCGGTCGCCCAGACTGGAGTGCAGTGGCCACTACCGGCCACCGCAGCCTCGCCTGCTGGGGTCCGGCGATCCTTCCGCCTCAGCCTTCCGAGGAGCTGGAATTACAGGCATGCACTGCCGCGCCCGGCTGACTTTTTGATTTATTGTAGAGATGAGGTCTCGCTGCCCAGGCGGGTCTTGAACCCACAGGCTCAGGCAATTCACTCACCTCAGCCTCCCAAAGGCGCGAGATTACAGGTTGAGCCACCGAGTTTGACTTCTAATTGCTTATGATGTTGGCCCCTTTCTGTTCTTTGCATCCTTGCTGTGCTCTTTGCTACAGGGCTTGCTTCTGCTACACCTTGAGATTGACATTTAAGGTATAAACTTTTATTAGCCTTTGCTTATCTCTTTGTAATTGGAGGTCTGCTTCTCATCAGGTGCCTCCTTGTGATTTACTGGTTTTTAACAATATGGGGTCTAAGGCCTTCAAGCCTACAAGTCCCCTGGACTGTATGTTAAGAAACTTCTCTGTCAGGTTTGCAGAGAATTACGGGGTATGTCTCTCAAAGGGCAAGCTCTAGACCCTCTGTGAAATCAATTGGTAATGTTAGATGACCCACTACAGGGTCTGATGTTCATGTGCCTTGGGTTAAATTTGTTTTGTTTGTTCTGTTTATGGCCATAATTATGTTTTCCAGTTTCAGAGCTCTGATTTTGATTTTTTTAGTTTTCTCTAAGTTTGTTTTTGTCTTTCTTTCTCCCTTTTCCATTGGTATTGCTTATACAGTTCAGCCAGTTCTAACTAAAAATGTAAACATCATTTAAACCTGCACAGTTTTTATTAAACGGCCTATTGGGACAACGATTAGCCATGCAAGCTGGTTCCAATTTTGTCAGAAATATAATTTAAATCTGAATATCTTAAAAATAAAAATAATAAACAACTTGTTGCTGTTTCATGACTAAAATTTTTAAAAAGAGGTTATTAAATCTAGATTAGTTTAATTATGTTTACATGTATACCTGTTATATTTTGTCCAGCATGATATCAAATTGGCTTTCAAGTAAATGAGTACTAATAAAATGCTTATAACTTTAATAATTAATAAGAAAGTAAAAAAATCTTTAAAATTGTCAACATACATTTCATCAAATGTTATAAAATTACAAACCTGGCCAAGACCAGGATAATCTCTATTTATATAAGTGCTTTGTTATAAATATGACTAATTTAAAATTGTTGGTTCCAAACCACTAAGGCTTCTAAATTATCAGTAAAATGCTAAAAACTGATTGGCCAGGAAATAGTTTTCATAAGTAATTAAGCAAGCAGCTATAAAATAAATAAATTAATAAAACAATGCTTTACTTTTAAAATTCATGTGATTTTAAAAATCTCAAAATTATTTTAAAGGTTCATTAAATGTCTGAGTTACTTTCAATTAAAAAAGGGGCTTTAATATAAAAAAATACAGGGACAACAGAGTTCAAGCATGTCATTGTCAGTGGTATGTAAAAATCAAGATAAAAATCACAACGGGGAATTTATTTTTAAAAATCTTGATATATAATCAAGTTCGTTATTATTTTTTTCTCCCGATCTAACTGCTGTTATGACTTAAAAAACAGTGAAAATTTGCTAACAGTCATTAGTTATTGCTAACAGTTAATTGTATTTTTAATTTGTTTTTCCACCCAAACTTGCAAGTGCTCGAATAAATTTTATTTCCAACTTTACCACATATTAACACATTAATGTTAAATAACACCACTAATTGTTATATCAAGTTTACTAAAGTTATATTTTATAAACAAAAAAATAAATCACCTGTTGTGCCTAATTAATACCCTCTTACAAAGCAGGTAAAACTTTAAATGCTAAACATCTTTCATAATGATAAGGTTTAAAAAACTGGCCTATGCCTAGTACATCTGCCAAATAAATAAGGTACTGGGTACTCTATGTAAACACAATGAAAATAAAAACTGATCACTCTCACCTAGTTGCTGCATTGTATTTCTTAGTTGTAAGGTGTGGACAATTTGTGCCTTGCAACTGAAACTACAATTTATTAATTTTTAAAGATTCTTAACAACTTTGCCCATTCATAATTATAAGTAAGTAGGGACAGATCATTACACATCCATGTGGTCTGTTCACTCTAAGGGGCTTTACATCATATATCACAAACAGAAAAATGGTTTAAAAGTTTCATATGTATAACCTATTTTTAAAAATGAGCTTTTAAGTTTATTTAACCCAAACAAAACAGTGTCAACATGGAGGGCAGAGAACCAGAGGGCCAAAGAGGCACCCTAATTGGCAGTTGCAATTAGCGATCAAAACTACAAGTGCCCATCAAAGATCTGGTAAAAACAAACCTGCTAAGGGGATGGTGTCCATTGCTCTTGGGTACAGCCTGTGGGGACACTAAAAGCATAGTTGCCCTAAAGAGGCCTAACCTCCTGGACCTTGTCCACTGTACAGGTAAATAAGCCATTGGGAAACAGGTGCACTCTCTTCTGAAGAGAGGAGAGAACACTTGGCTCACAAACAATGGCCACCTATGGAGGCCTGCAAACCCACTAAACTGCCTGGCACTGGCTCATCATCACCCCCAACAACCCGCAGGTAAACCAGGGTGCTGGAACCCAAATCAATTTTTAATTTAAAACAGGTGCCAGCCTTTTGGTCCTGGCCATCTATGTTAAAATCCTATCGGTTTATCCAAAAGAAATTTACCCTCAATACATCAGAGAAAAAAAAATAGCCTTGGGACTGCTAGGACAAAAGTATGATCCAAATATAAAGATGTAACATACTTATCTAAACAATTGGACAATACAACAAAAGGGTAACCACCTTGCCTTTGGACCCTAACAGCAACTGCCATACTAATTTTAAAAACTAACAAAATTGCTTATAGATAACTGTTAATGTGTACATTTTTATTCTATAATAAAATAACTAGTTATCTAAAAAAATTAAGAGACTATTTACTTATTAAAATATTACTATAAATAACTTACAAAAAATATATTTAAACTTACATTAATAAATTAAAGGTTTTAGACGGAATTACTTTCACTTTTCCAGCAGTGTTTCTGGGACAATGGCCTTTTTCATCATTGTTTGCCTAATAATTTTTGCCTGTGCTCTCGCTTGGTATTTTATAAAATTCAAATAATATTCGGTTAAAGTCCCACTGTTTCCTATGCATGCCCTTAAAAATAAATAGGTAAAAATTATCTCTACAGCCCACCTCAACAGAAAAAAGTTATAAAAAATTGATCTTTGCACCGGTTCCCAAAATCATAAAAATATTTCCAAGAGCAGAAATGAGAAATAAAGAGACAGATGAAAAGCGAGAAGCCATTTTTATTTCGCTGCTAAACCTTACCACAATAATAAAAATAGAGACTGTGTCCTAAATATATATATATATACACATACATACCCTAGGTAAAAAAAAAATAACTTTGCCAACTTTGTCTTTTAAAAAACCCAGACTTCTCAAGTATGACCTGTATTAACCCATTCCAATGTACCCCTTCCTTAAACAATTACCAATCAGTCTCTGTTAAAATATCTCTAGTCTCTACAACAGCTTCAGGCAACTCTACACTCATGTTCGTGCTGTCTTACCCACTCTGTCCTCCATGCCTTGTCATCCATTCCAGCATGACGCCCTGGTTTTCATCAAAAAGTTCCAGAAAAAAAAGACTAACACCTGCCTGGAAGGGCCTATTTCTTGTCATTCTCACCACTCCACCAGCAATCAAGGTCAACAGGATACCAGCCTGGATTCACCACACCTGAGTCAAAAGGGCCAGGGAAACGGACCCGACTCCACCAGTTTGTGTCATTGACTGTGCTGCGGCAGCAGGGGACCCCAAATATCCACTCTCTTGTTCAACAAGGGAAATCAGCCACCATTCAACCAACTGGACTGCAACCAAGGACTCCAAAAACCCTCTCAAGGTCACCTTTCGACGTACATCTAAACTGTGAAAACCAAACAGACTGGTTGCTAATTTCATTTTAAATACATTGTACTCATCCTTTACTTCTTGTTTTTGTAATCCCACTTGTTTGCGGTTTTGGCGTAGAACTGCTTACTGTAAATCCTACAGATTGAAAATATGGCAAAAATTCCCTGTTAATACTATGCTCACAATAAGTTTAATTTGGTTTATTTTACTTGGAGAGTCTAAAAATACCCTGTGCTCTTTCTCCCTAACATCTTTCACAACTGGAGAAGTCCTAGCTATCCAAAACTGGACCCAAGGTTTACCTCGGGTCCAATTTAAGGTAAACCTTCCTGACCTGCTACAAATTTTTAAAACGTCTATCTGAAAGCCTGTATGGTAGAAAAAACCCTTACTACACTAAAGCATGTACACAGTGGGCAACCCCCAATTATGTAAGAAACTTAGACTTTTATCTCTGCCTCATGAACCCCAAGACCACGGTGGTAATTGGGAAAGATGACTTCTTTTGCCCAGACTGAATATGCATCACCATTACAACTTATAGTGGGGGTCCTAATAACACATCTAAAATCACCCCTTGGTCAAATACCAGCCCAGAATGGCCTATATACATAAAGGTTACTAATCCTCTCCGTTCTTCTTGGAATACAGGAAATACTGGGGTATACAACATTGCATGAATGGTTATGACCGTGGCGCCTTATTCACTATCCGATGGCGCACATTTGCCTACAAGGCCGTGGCCAAACCAATAGGGCCATTGGCAGAGCTGAAAAATCCCTTGTTCGGTTACCACCAACCTCCACCTCAACCTCTGCCTTCTGCCAGCCAAGCCACTACTCCAGGTTCACCTCAACAGCTCCCAAGTTCATCTTGACCACTTCTAAAACTGGCCCACCAACCCCTTAGTCTTTTTCCTGTGTTAACTAATGTGCACCATCTGCTTAATGCCACTATGCCCCAGTTGGCCTCAGATTGCTGGCTCTGCTTAAAATCAAAACCCACATACTATGTGGGCCTAAGAGTTGAAACTCCTATTATCAGTAACACAGACAAAAATAAATGTTCTCCGAAAATGGTTCACATTACTCTAGGTAATGTAACTGGTAAAGCCTCCTGCCTTATATCTCCAGGTTTCAATCTAACAACTTCTCCATTCTCTGATATTTGTAACTTACCCCTCACCCTAACCATGGGCAAATCCATGGCCTACATGGCCCCTGCCAACACCTGATTAGCTAGCTCCACAGACCTTACAAAATGTGCTACTGCCAAAAGGTTAATTAATCAGTTTACTTTATATATTACTGATCACATGCTACCTCAGGTTTATGCTTATAGTGGTCCCAAAGGAGCTCTCCTAGTTACTCCCCCTGGTCTTCCAGTTGCTCTTTCAAAACACACTGTTCCCTTGTTAGTCTTAGTTGAACTAAGTGTAGCAAAAACAGCTGCAATCGGCACCACTGCTCTGGTTCATGGAGAACTGGGTCTACCTAACCTTACCCAAGAAATTGATGCTGACCTAGGAAATCTGTAATTTGTCATGGACCAACTCCACGACAGGTAAAATACCTAGCTGAAGTTGTCCTTCAAAATCATAGAGGCCTAGATTTACTTTTTCTTTCCCAAGGTGGACTCTGTGTAGCCCTTGGAGAAGCTTGTTGCTTTTATGCCAACAAATCCAGGGTTATTAAAGACTCTTCAAAAAGCCTGAAAAATTTTAGACAAATGACAAAAAAAAAGAAAAAGAGAGAACATAAAAAATCCTGGTTCCAAGCCTTGTTTGATTGGAACCCATGGTTAACAAGTCTTGTCACTAGTCTAGTTGGACTCCTCATACTCCTTCTCCTCAGTCTACTTATCGGACCCTGCATAATTAATTAGATTATCCATTTTGTCAAACAGCAAATCAGTTCTGTAAAACTCCTGTATATAAGACCCCAGTATAATAATGTACTTCTGACTGATGAGTCAACACATTGACTCATAAACAAGTAAAAGGGGGGATTGAAATAAATAAAATATAAAAATCTAATCTGAAAAACCTATAATAACCTACAATAGCTAGCTTGACATAAGTAACTCCATTTTATAACAAATCGTCCATGTTAACCTAGAAATAACCCTCTTATGTAACCTTCCCATAATCATATCACACACCTACATTCCTGTGCCCCTCAGTACTTGGAAACTCCCTAGGTGCACAAATTCTGTAGCTATCTATATCCCTTCGCAATCAAATGTTTTGCCAAGAAATATTAATCAAACTGTACAATTTATGTAACTTCTACATTTATATACCCCACACTCACTTTGTTCAGGGCCGAGAGTTCTTTGGACACTAGTCCGCTCTCGGTCACCAGCATCAATAAAGGACTCATAATTTGACCCTCTCTACATGTTGGCGTCCTTTCTCACAATCCGGTTATAAGAGTTCGAAATGTGTTTTTCCAATTTTTATTGTGACCTGCCCCATTATTGTTTCCATGCAAAAGATGAGCTCTTTTATTTTTTATATACTATTTGTTTCTAAATATTTGGAAAATAAATGGCACTTCACTTCATTTTCCGGGAGCAGAACCTAAGAACCCTGAGATGAAGTTTCATGTGCAAGTGATTTATTAAGAAAGTTTTCTCAGGCAAAAACTTAGAATGGGAAGAGCAGAATAGAGAAGAGGATGAAGTCAAGAAAAAGTATAATTTTACATTAAGGCCTTCGGACAGAAGCTTTAGCCTGATCACAGAGAGGATCCTGCTGAGGGCTGTGGGAGGCAAAGCCACACTGAATGCGAGAGAGGGAGAAGGGGGAACACACTGAGTCTGGGGAAAGGGACTCACAACAAACAATAAAGGGGACCTTCGGGCATCTGTGTGGGCCTCGCAGTGTCCCTTAACAACAGGGGACAAAGGTCAATGTAGTGAAAGAATAGGGAAGTTCAAACCTCTAATATTTGATATCAGTGATTATTTATTTGTGATTAATTATTAAACCAGGTAACCCAAGGAACCCACCCAGTCAGGATGATTTAGTCTACCCTAACCTAGTCACTAGTGATTAGTCATGGATAATTAGTTTCCTTTATTGCCTCACCTCTTTCTGGATATTCATAGTCAGCCCTGAGGGTGCCAAAGTTATTGAGAAAGTCAGTTTTCAATAAGGTGAAGGTTAAGTAACTATAAATGTAGATCATGGGGAGCCTATGAAAAAGGTAATGGGTAGAAAAGGGGACACTTGACATTGGTTAAGAAACACAGACGTTAGTCTCGCACTGTTACAAATCAGGTATATCCGTGCCATATTTCTAGTGTAGCTGGAAAATAATCCCCAATACTGACTCTCATTAGCATCTCAAGAATATTTTCTACTTGGAGACACAGGCTCCATTAAAGAAATGTCTTTCTTAATCTTCTTGTGAAGTAAAATTTTTCTTATAAGGTAAACATCAAGCTGAGAAATCACTTCAAAACACATTTGCTAACTTTTGAAGAGACAGTTTGCACAGACTATGGGTTTCTAGAACCTTCTGTGAAGGTTACCTGTAGTTTATCAGGCCCGGTACTAAGGCAACTAGGAGCAGTAAATTTCTGTGGCAGTACAGGCTTCTACCATCAACTTAAACAGGTAAGCTGATCAGGGTTGTTTAGTATGAAAGATAACTTATGTAAATGAGTTTTTGTTTTTTATATTCTTAACTGAAGCTTATGTACGTTCATGTGATTTTCACCAGGCCTTCTCATGAGGAAGTTTCCAGAAATGCCAAGGATTTTTTCTAGGATAGTATAGTCGCATTGAAACAGTAATCCCCTAGATTTGAAAAATGTAAGACAAACATAACACATACAGCTATTTTCTCATATCACTTAGAGATTACCACTAAATGTACCCTGGCATCATTTTTGCCAGATATTTTTAAAAGTCCACGCTAAGCCTATACTACTTTCTGTTAAATCACAATGTAGTAAATAATATTCTTGTACCTGACACCAAAGAGCAAAAAATACTTTGTGGTCACTAATTCATCAGTGCTTATCACTTCATTTGAATTCAACAAATATCTAAAGAACACTAGCTTCAGGCTAGTGTATGGAATATCATGCAGCTGTAGACAATAGATTAGATACGGACCTTGCCATCAAAGACAAAGACTGATAAATATAAAATTAAAATAAAATGCATTCACATATTTAGGTAGGAAAATATTAGCAGAAGAATAGCATAAATGATTATGTAATTTTATGCAAAAATTGTGATTATAAACCATAGATATTGACAGGCTGATGTTCTAACATTTGAGTTGTTGTAAGGTAGTTTTCTAAGACTATGTATTTCTATGTGTAATTGTCATGAGGCTGTCCTGTTTTCTTTCAGGTTATGTCAAATATCTAGAAGAGCCAAAATGAACTATCATGTAATATGTGATGACAACTCTAATTACAAAAAATACAATCATATAAAAGTTTAGACACAAAAAGCAGCATGACCTACCCTGGATTTTCCCTTTCTTTTTCTATAAATCAGTTCAAAAACTTACATTAAAAAAAAAAAAGGAGCCACCCTCTTACCTTAATCCACATAACATTTTGCGCATACTTCTTTTACAGAACTTTTCATAATAATCTACTTTGAATTACCTCTGTCTTTTTACTTGATTGTAGATTTCTTTAGAGAAGTGGTGCAATAGTAATATATTCCACATACAAGGTAAATTTTTAACAATGTTTGTTGAATTAAGCTGATTGGTCTTTTATTCATTAAACAAATATTTATTAGAACATTGGTTAAGTGCAACTTTTTTAGGCAGTGTTCTTGAGGCAAACAAGATGATTGACATTCTTTTCATGCTTAGAATATTGCTACATTGCTAGGGCATATAATGATAGCTATGGAACAAAATAAAATTGGTTTTTAAAAAGTCTATAAAATAAAAGTAAACAGCATGCTAAATAAATTCACAAATTAGATGGCTAAAAAATCAAACAGTAAAAAAAGTTACAAGGCAAATAATAATTCGCAAGTTTTATTTCAACAGAGATGGAAATGATACTAGGGTCAGGGAGAGATGGATGTCAGAAGGAACATTCTTCTGGTGTCCCAGAAAATAGTGCAGTATTTGTGTTATGAAAGATAAGACTGGAGAGATAGTTGGAATCAAACTGTGGAGACTTTGAGCAATAAGATAATGAGTTTTTACTTTATCTAGAATGCAGGCTCCATTGTAAGCAAAAAAAAAAAAAAGGCACTGATTGAATTTAACCTTTAGGAAAATTAATTTGATACCAGTATGTAGAGTGCCTTTGGTACAATCATGAAACAATCCACTTCAACAGAGAATAGGGTCTTTGTCCCCCAAAGAACAAGTGGCAGTATTTTTTTTAAACCCAGATAATTGGGTAGCAAACCATTCTTGTTTCATATATTAAGGCACTCGCTGTTACTGACTTAAATGATAAGATAGTTTGAATTATAAAAATCAAATATTGATAAAGAAATGACAAAGAATTGAAAGCAGCAAACCAGTAATGGGATCTGAAACAAACAGGGGAAGAAAGCCTGCTTCACATTTTTATAAAAAAGAGCCTCACTATACTTGCCAGAAAGTAGATTCCAATTTTATGAATAAGATTATGTTGAAAAGAAACAATCCAAAACTATATAAAACAGTGAAAGTTATTACCTGTAATGACTCCAAGAAGCTATTAGATCCTACTATTGATTTTTCTCCCCAAGTGTCCAAACAATTTAATAAACTTTTTGCGGCCGGGCTCGGTGGATCAGCCTGTAATCCTGTGCCTTGGGAGGCCGAGGTGAGTGAATTGCCTGAGCCCGCGGGTTCGAGACCTGCCTGGGCAACTTGGCGAGATATCATCTCTACAATAAATCAAAAAAATTAGCCAGGCGTGGTAGCGCGCACCTGTAGTTCCAGCTACTTGGAAGGCTGAGGCGGAAGAATCACCGGAGCCCAGCAGGATGAGGCTGCGGTGGCCAGGAGCGTGCCACTGCACTCCAGTCGGGGTGACAGAGTGAGACTCCAACTCAAAAAAAAACTTTTTGCATTAAATGCATTTAAAAAAATATTTCAATCTTTGTAATGTAGTTATCCACGGGTGATATTCCAGTCAGGAAAAAGATGTGAGGTAATTTGTCAAACTAAAAACCTAAATTTAAATTAGGGGATTATCATGATTATGAGATGAATAAATAAAGCTGATTTTGACAAACTGGGCTCTCACCTTCACAATTCCTTCCCTGTACCTCCCCCCAAAAAAGCGTCTTTATTCTGGTGTTACATATTCACTTAGATGGGCTTCAGGAGGGTCCATAACACTTTAATATGGCATCCATAGATGTGAATTTTACTAAGAAGAATGTACCATATTTTAGTGGGGTCTGCAAAAGAATAGTTAAGAAATCCTGTTGTTAGAGTTAAGCTACAAAAGAGACAGAGACAACTCATAGCCAACTCCAGTGTTAGGTGACTTTAGACAAAGCAGTTTCCCTTATATTCTGGCATTAGACTGGAACTTTATTCCCGAACAGATTTGTTTTTCTTAAGAATAAAGAACACAAGTGACCTAGAAGTGAAGACAGGTACAGTTCAAAAGTAACACAATGTGTGTGTTACTACTGACTGAAATTGTATGAATGCACAGTGAAGCTGCAATTTTCCTTTCTGAAAATTCCAAATTGATGTTGCTCTTTCAATAATAGGCTGAGACAGTGATGCTTTAAGGGAGAAGTAGGTGGCAGGACAACAATCCCAAAGTTGAGAACATAAAAAGCCAACTCTCCTTTTATCTCTCAGATGGTAATAGTGACAAATACAAAGAGATCAACTCTCATTAAAAATTGTAGAATTTTGTGAGCTGTCCAGGTGTTCTGATGCACAAATGTCTCCAGTTTGGGAGAAATGGCTACTCTATCTGCTGGAAGATTTTCTAGACCAGAGCTTCTTAAACTTTAAACTGTTTGCATATCACCTGAACTCTTGCAAAATACAGATTTTGATTCAGGAAGTCTAGAGTGCAGTCTGAAAGTCTGTATACTCTAACAAGCTCACAGGTGATGTTGGGGCTGTTGCCATGGGACCACACTCTAACTAGCAAGATTCTACACTAAACTTTCAGGACGTGATAAGCTATTCTTTCCTGTTGTTCTACACTCCCCTGTAGTCTGTTTAAAGATATATAGCTTGTGCTGTACTATAGCCTGTAACTGAGATTACCCGGGAAAGTAAAAGTATAAACTATTTCTTAAGCTTAGAATCACCTGAGAAACATAACACAAAAAAACAAACACCAGTGCTCTTTCTTCACATCATATCCATTAAATTCATATTTCTTGAAGTGAAGGGTGTTTTAAAATCAGCGATGTTGTGATATAATTTGCATGTCATACAATTCACTCATTTAAGTGTACAAGGTACACTCACAGATTTCTGCAACCATCACCATACTCAGTTTTAGAACATTTTGATGACCTCAGAAAGAAATTCTTTAGCTACTAACCCTCCTACTCCACCTTACACTCAACCCTAAACAACCACTAATATGCTTTATGTCTCTAGTGATTTGTCCATTTTGGATACATCATAAAACCAGGATGATACACTATGTGGTCTCTCGAGACTGACTTCTTTTACCTAGCATCATGTTTTCAAAATCCTTTCGTGTTGTAATGTAGGAAGTTTAAATTTTTTCCCCAAAGATTTACTAATTTCACCCTAGGCAGCATAGCAAGACATCATCTATACAAAAAACTTAAAACCTAGCCAGACACAGTAGTATGCACCTGTTGTCTCAGCTATTCAAGAGGCTGAAGCAGGAGGATTGCTTGAGCCCAGGAGTTCAAGTCTACAGTGAGCCGTACCCATGCCACTCCACTCCACTTGGGTGACAGAGAGAGAACCTGACACTGAAAGTGGAAAAAAAAAATAATAATGTTTGTCTGTAACACCAAACTGATAATAAGCAAACAGGGAAAAAAGACATGAAAATTTATTATATGCATGTGCACAGGGGTCATACAACATACTAAAACTCAAAGAAAAGCAAGATGGTTAACACTTTTATACCATCTTGAAATTACAAAATGAATAAGGGCTCAGGAGCAAGGCAAAACAGTTTATGGGAGTAAGTGAAGAGAAAAGGTTTGGCTAGCAAAGGTGGTCTTATTATACGAATGAAACTTCAGAGATAGCAGCTCTCAAAAAGAATAGATGATAGCTAGTAATACATGTTTCTCTCAGACTTTTTTTTTTTTCTTAATTGAGATAGGGTTTCACTATATTGCCCAGACTAGTCTCAAACTTCTGGGCTCAAATAATCCTCCTGCCTCAGCCTCGGAGTAGTTGGTTCTACAGGTACATGCTACCACAACTAACTCTTTCCAACTTTTTTTTTTTTGATAGTAGGATTTAGTGAGAGGACAGAAAAGCTCCCAAAGTGGGAGGGGACCTAAAGGGGTTGCCCTCTTTCCAACTTTTTAAGGAGTCAGACTCTTAATTAATTTTTCCCAGATCTGGACAAAGGGGGCTTCAGAGAAGCCTGTTTGAATCTGTGGTTTACTCCCTGTCTCTTAAAGATGGAAGTCTACCCACTAAAAGGCAGCTTTGCAGGATTACTTTGATTTGTTTCCTCTACTTCTTTTTTCTCCTCTTCCTCCTCCTCCTCCTCCTCCTCTTCCTTTTCTTTGTCTCTAAAGCATCTTTAATTCAAATGGCAATCTGGCAGATTTTTTTGGATTGTATTTTGAATCAGGTATTTCAGTGAACTTTTTGAGCAATCCATGTATTAAGAGGCACAAAGGTTGACTATATATGTTATTATAGTGTTTTATCCTGAAGTTTACATCAACTTTTTAAGTTTTTTGTAGGGCTTTAGAAAACAAATAGTTTTTAATTTTTCATGATTTTAAGTCAGAAGGGTGAGAGAAACATTGGAAATGTTAGACTGGAGGGTCATAGCCATATATAGGAGGGAACTAAAAATTTAGAATTTAGGCTGGGCTCGGTGGCTCAGTCTGTGATACCAGCACTTTGGGAGGCCAAGGCAAGTGGATTGCCTGAGCCCATGGGTTCGAGACCAGCCCAGGCAACTTGGCAAGACCTCGTCTCTACAATAAATCAAAAATTAGCTGGGTGTGGTAGCATGTGCCTACAGTTCCAGCTACTTGGAAGGATGAGGTGGAAGGATTGCCGGAGCTCAGCAGGTCAACGCTGGGGTGGCCGTGAGCGTGCTGCTGCACTCCAGCCTGGGTGATGGAGTGAGACACCAACTAAAAAAAAAAAAAAAAAGAATTTAGTCCAGAGTTTAGGTAAATAATAAAAATTCAGAAAAAATGAACAGGACTAGAATCTACTAACAAATGTACTATAGTTTTCTTTTGAAACAATTATTTTCTCTCTTCAGTCCTCCATTTCTACCAAAGATAAACCATAACAGGACCAATTTATTTGCAATACAAATTTTAGTCTTGTACTTGGCATAAAGTGTAGCAAGAATAGTGGTTGGACATATAAGCCCTTTTAAAGTTGGCTTTGCTGAAGCATTTTCATAAAGAATCGTAGATTAGATTTCTAAAAGCCTCTCAAGGCTATGAAACCAAACAAAGATTCACCATCACACTTTAACTGTAATATTTGTGTGAATTAGATGATTTATTCTCTCCTTGAAGTCCTCAAGATTCTTGAAGTTCCTTGGCCTGCAGAAGACATTCTTTACTTACCACAAGTGAGGAACTCTGAAAAGAAAATGTGTATAAATGGTACCAGGCCAGTCTTTGTCTAAGTCTATTGGCTTTTTTAAAGTCATCCCTAATTCTCAAAGCATTCTGGGCATATTTAAAAATATGACATTCCAATTAAAGCCTTGGTGAAATAACTTGTGTAAACAATGTGTCTTGTTACCAAAAAGACCAGATTCTTATTGGACTTATGCAAATAACTTTATTGTCATAAAATAAAAATACTCATGAATAGTTTCTGAATTCTGGAGAAATCAGATAGAAGGAAAGTTAAATGTGTCAATCTTGCACTTAAAAGTATACTTCACTAAATTGCTGTAAGTTCAAAATAGCTTGAGAAAAAAGGTTTTTTGACTTTTGAAAAGAAAACATATAAAGAATCATCAATGTTTCAAATTAAAAAGTCATCAAAATTATTTTAGTCTGTCATCAATCCCATGTACTTCTTGTTCTGAATAATGTTGGGTTAGCAATCTTTATGAAGCCATCTGTGTTTTCTATTGAGAATTTTGGAATTTTTTTTTAACCTCATCCAATGGTATGAGCTCCAAAGTTGTCAGAAACCTGTATTTAATATTACTTGTCAGAGTTTTTACCATAAGTTTTTTTGAAGAATGAGTAAATTTTGGGCTGTAGTTTATTGCAAACCAGTTTTTGAAAATCAGAGTAAAACAATAATTGCCTGTGGATGACAAAAGACCTAAAATAGTCATGGTTAAAGACACAATTGACAAAGAAATGTGGTTATTTTCTATGGTCTCCAATAATTTAATACAGCAATCTTAATTATGTCTGATAGCATATACCAAGAAATAGATTTTTAAGTATCTTATACAATTTTGGAACATACTTTAATAAACATTATTAACATATCAATAATAAAATAACAATTAGTGACACATACAAATATAACTCAAAGGTTAAACATGATTTCTTATTTGAAAATGTCTTTTATATAATTTTTTTTTGAGTCATGAGCCCACTCTGTCACTCAAGCTGGAGTGCCCTGGCATGATCACAGCTCACATTAGTACCGACCTCTTGGGCTCATGCGATTTTTCCACTTCAGTCATCCAAGTAGCTAGGACTACAGGTGTGCACTACCACAGCTGGCAAATTTTTTTTTTCATTGTAGAAATGAGGACTCGCTTTGTTGCCCAGGCTGGTCTTGAGCTCCTAAGCTCAAGCTGTTCCCTGCCTTAACCTTACCAAGTTCTGTAATTACAGGCATGAGTCACTATACCAGGCCTCTTTTATATAATTTAACATATCAAGTAATTGTAATAAGTATCTCTTGGACTTCCAGCATCTGTTTTTGAAATGCCCAAAAGTTAGTTCAAGGCCAAAGAGATTTTCTTTTTAAAAAATTTATATAGAGATAGGATCTTGCTATATTGTCCAGGTGGATATTCTTCATGGCCTTAAGCAATCTTCCTGCCTCAGCCTTCCAAAGTACTAGGATTACAGATATGAGTTACCATCCCTGGCTAGGTTAAAATATTTAATTTCAGAATCTGAAATATGATTTTGGGAAACCTATCAAATATCAAAAGTTCAGTAATAGGATCACACATCACTGTAAAATAATAGTCATTCATTTAACCAAAGTGATAATTAAAATCAAAACAAAACAAAACAAAATAAAAAACAACAAAAACTTTACGTTTTGATAGGGAGGAGACTCAGTTTTCTAAACAACCAAAAGACCTAATAAAGACAGCATGAGGCAAACTCTCTCTCTCAACTGTTTACTCAAAGGGTGAACAAAAATCTTTTACTATTTTTTAAGTTACTATCACATGAAAATCTTATTTAAAAGAGAAAACAAAATCTGACCTTTGTATTAGTGTATATTATTACTAAAGTTAATTTTTTTGTTTGTTTGTTTTTTGTTTTGTTTTGTTTTGTTTTTTTGAGTTGGAGTCTCACTCTGTCGCCCAGACTGGAGTGCAGTGCTGCTG